>NW_022900939.1:36241432-36282386 GCF_012274545.1 Fukomys damarensis
TAGAAAATGAATTTTATGGCACTTATAGGACACTTATGAACCAGAAATTCCTCCAGATCTTTCTTATTAAATTAGTTAAATCTACTCTTCATCCATTTCCAAGCCACTATTAGAATCTAAGAGATTCAACTAACAAATATACTATCATATTTAAAAGACCCTCTTAATTGTCTTTGCTTCATGTCTAGTTCCTACAATGGAAAACATTAAATACATAATAATGCAAAATATAAGTAATGTGAAAAGGGAGATTGTAACAATTGCAATTATTATATATGTCATACATACAAGTGGTTTTAAACTGTGATACAAT
The DNA here is from genome assembly GCF_012274545.1 of Fukomys damarensis. Classification (NCBI taxonomy): domain Eukaryota; kingdom Metazoa; phylum Chordata; class Mammalia; order Rodentia; family Bathyergidae; genus Fukomys; species Fukomys damarensis. The sequence continues at coordinate 36,241,746 of NW_022900939.1, forward strand.
TCAAAAAACAATGCAAGCCATTTTCTAGGTCCAATTACAGCAGAACTATTCTAAATTGTATTTAGAGGTTACATTTTTCTAAGGTCTTCTGTTATAACTTGTAAATATCTCTAATTAATAGATGTTGAGAGCAGTTTTAGATTCATACCAAAATTGAGCATAAAGTACAGAGAGTTTCTGTACTATACACCCTGTTCTCATATTATCTTGGACAAAAACAATTTTATTTTGTTTTAACCAATCTGTAGAGCTTTTGTTTCCATTTCTCATCATACTGCATCAGCTAGGAATTCAGTACAATGAAATGTATTGTACTTTAAACAGCATAGTATTTAAAAGCCATGGTGAGAGAGAACATCCTTGGCTTGTGTCTGATCCTAGCAGAAATTCAAACTTCTCACCATTAATATAACATTAGTTAAATGTTTTTGTAGATATTCTTTATCAAGTTAAGAATATTCCTCACTTTTCCTACTTGGTTGACAGCTTGTATCGTAAATAGGTATCACATTTTGTCAAACATGTTTTCTACATATATTGACGATAATTATGTGATTTTCTTTCTTTAACCAGTTCATATGAGGGATTACATTAATTGATTCTTTAGTGTTATAACAGTTGCTTTGCATATCTAGGATAAATCTCACTTAGTCATGGTGTAAAATTCTCCTTATAATTCAATTTACTAAGATTTTATTGAGAATTTTCATATGTTTTGTTGATGAGAAAAATTGGTTTGTTGCTTCTTCTTGTTATGTCTTTGTTTAGCTTAGATATTATGGTAATAGACCGAGAGAATGGGTGGAGAAATAACTAGTCCCTCTACTTCCATGTTCTGAAATGCAGGGGATTGATACTGTGTTTCTTTGTGATTTGGTAGGCTTCGTGAGGGAACACATCTTAGCCTGGTACTTTTCATTTTGGAAGATTACTAATTTTGTACTCAATCACTTAACAGGTAATAACCTGCTGTGTCTGAATGTTTATGCCTCTCCAAAATTAGTATGGAGAAATACTAACCCTCAAGGTGATGATGCTAGGACATGGGACTTAGGGGAAGTGACTCTATCAGGACAATGAAGCTCTCATAAATGGGTTGGGGCCCTGGAAAAGAACCTGAGGACTGGGGCTGCAGCTCAGAGGTAGAGCACTTGTGTAGCACACACAAGACCCTGGATCTGATCCCCAGCACCACAAAAAATAAATAAATGAATAAAGTAATTAAACTAAGAGACCCTGAGAGATGTCCCTTTCATGTGTGACCTCACAGTGAAAAGACAGCTGCCTGTGAAGGTGGGCTTCACTGACAGATGCCCTAGTTCTTGGACTCCAGCCTCTGGAACTGTGAGAAAAAGCTTCCTGTCACTGAGGAGCACTCACTGTGTGAAACTTTGTTACAGGAACCTGATCAAACTAAGGTATAGGTCTATTCAGATGATTCACTTCTTGCTGTGTAAATTTGACATGTGTCTTTTAAGGAATTGCTCTTTTCCATGTAGGTTATGAAATTTGTGTGCACGAAGTTATTTATAGCATTCTTTTATAAGCTCTTTATGGGTGCTCCGGTGATATTTTTTCCATATTTGATATCAGTAACTTATATTTTCTCTTTTCCTTTCTTAGCATGGCTATGCAATTTTATTGATCTTTTCAAATGCCCAACTTTTGTTATGTTTGATATTCTCTATTAATTTCCTATATTCAGTATAGTTGATTTATTATTTATTATTTATTTTCTTATGCTTATTTTGGATTTAATTTTCTCATAATTTTCTGATGTCCTCAGATAGAAGCTCAGGTGATTGATTATAGATTTTTCTTCTTTCCTAATATATGCATTCAGTGTTTTAAATTTCTCTCTAAGCATTGCTTTCGCTGCATTGCAAATTTCAACGTTTCATTTCCAATTTAACTTGGTTCAAAATATTTTTCAAGTCGCTCTAGAGATTTCTTTTTTAACTGTTATTTTAAAATTTATTCTTTAATCTCCAGCTATATTTCTGCTATTGATTTCAAGTTTAACTCCAATGTTGTCTGAGAGTAGACTTATATGGTTTCCTCTCTTTCACATTTGTTAGGGCATGTCTTACCACTCAGTGTGTGGCCCATCTTGATGAGTGTTCCACATCCATATGAAAAGTGTGTGCAGCGCACTATTATTGGATGGAGTAGCTTACAATATCACTTCCGTCCAGCTCCTTGGTGATGCTGGTTCTCAGCTCTGCCCATTCATTCTCAGGGCACCTCAAAGGCACTCCTCTTCCTGTTCTAATATTTTTGACATCTGGCATTATTTTATGCCTTTTTAAAATTTTCATCTCTTTGCTTACATTACCCATTCTATTCCTGTACTTTGGTAACTTTTTTTGTTAGAGCCTTGAACACGTTAATCACGGTCATTTAAACTCCTGCGATGATAATACTGAGATGCTTGCCCATACCCGACTGTTTCCAATGCTGGTTCAATCTCTCTTAGCTGTTTTTTTTTTTTTTTTTTTTGCCTTTGACTCTGCCTTCTAAATTTCTTTTGTCGTTGTTGTTTTTGAAGACTGAACCTAATGTGGAAGGAACTTGGTAGCTATGAGTTTAGGTATGTGACAATAAGATGTGGAAGGACCCAAAACATTCTATTATCTCGTCTTCTTATGAGCCCTCAGCTCTGGAGGAGAAACCTAGTCTTTCTCAGTCCCTCTGACTCTTAGATAGGACAAGTTCACCGGAAGCACCTGGAGTTTGATGTTTCCCTTCCTCCACATCCAGGTGTAGAGCAAGCTGGAGGTGAACATTTCCTTTCCGGCTTGTGGAAGACCTCAGCTGTGGGTATTTCCCATCCTTCAGGTGGGTCAGCCTTTGATACAACCTCATCAGTTCAGTCTTCAGTAGAACAGTTTCTGGTAAGGGCGGGCCATGTTGAAAACAGAATGTTCTGATATATTTCAAAATGGTTGCTAAGATAGACACATAACAGAACTGCACCATAAAGTTTTTTTGAGAATTAAACACAATGATACATTTAAGAATAATGACAGCTACATAAAAAGTGCTAATGCCTGTCATTACAAGCTAATATCCATAACTTTTGGCAGCACTTTGTTAACAATATGCTCCAGTAATTATTAGGAATTGCCTAATGAAGGAAGACATTCTGATAGATAGCAAATGACTTCCTCAGCAGTTAATTAACTATGCTATGTACCTTTGTGTAATGATGTGAGATTTCACAGTTAATAAAGTTGGTTGTGACAGACTGTTCGGGAATCATATTATATTTTATTGTTTTATGAAGAAAACATTAAATAAAAATAATGGGAGTAAATTTAGCAGGAAATTGTAACATGGCAACATGATCTCAAATGTTCTTCTTAATAAAAGTAACTTGCAGTTTAACCCAATCTGAACTAAAAATGCTGATTGTTACTATTCCTCTCTAACTGAAGCATGTATTCTAGAGAATACTTATTTTTATTTCAAAGAAAACCTCCAAACAACTGTGTGTGTGTGTGTGTGTGTGTGTGTGATAAAGAAAGCATGAAAGTAGAGAATAAAGGAGTTATTGGAAAATTAGTAGTCAACTAGTTGAGAGATAATACATTTATGAACTTTGCTTCATAATAAGCAAAAATATGCTAAAACAGTTTGCTGCAGAGGTCTTCCTCCAGTTACGTACCAGGATGGTTTGGGTAGACAGAGGCAACCAGAAGACATGGATTTCGTGGGAAACCACATTAATTCTTATTTTACGGGCCCAACCAGGGACTTACCTTTCCCATGTCATAATGATTTGAAATTCCTTTTCTTTAACCCAACAGCTGAAATAGGTACAGAGAGTACAGAACTTGAAAAATAAAACCCAGAAGGGGCCGGGGATTTAGCTCAGTGGTTCTGGCACCAGCCTCGTAAGCGCAAGGGCTGGAGTTCCACTGCCGGGACCAAAAACAAACAAACAAAGAAACACACCCCAGAAGATCTCACATTTACAGTTAGCACTCTGTGGACTAAGTTGAAGTAAGCGGGATCTGCTGCCTCTACCTTTTACCAATTGTTTTCTCCCTGACACAGCCCTCCTCATCCCATGTCCCTCCTGCCAGTCAAACAGCTCTGTTCCAGGTTTGCTCTGACCCCACTTCACCCTCTCCTGTATCCTCAGCTCTTATCTTCCGTGGCCACTGACCCACCATCTTACCATTTCTTACCCTTTTGAGACCCTGTCACCTCAGGATTGTCTTGTGGGAGTTTCTTCTTCCCCCAGTGTCTCTCATAATCTAGATCTTTGCTCATTTCTCTTCTCTGCCTGAATGCTCTTCCTACCTAACTTCAAACATTCCTGTGGCTTGAAATATCATTTATCCATTCATGTTTCTCAAATGTATACGTCATCATTAATACTGGCTCTTACTTAGGTTTTGTTTTAAATGTTTACCAGATGTCAAATTAGATATCCACTATAAATATATTGAAAACAGGACTTGGATTTCTCACCCACACCTCTAACCTTGATCACTACCTTTCCAACAGTAACAACTACAAACACCAACTTATTTAGTTTATACTCTTAAGAGGTATATTTGATTCCCCTGTTTTTTTTCCATAACTCATATCTCCTTTGTCTTAAGCCCAGTAACACCACTAGAAACATCCCAAATATGATGTCTTCTTGCTGTTGTTCTGTAACTATCTGTATTAGCCTGGTTTCCCATTTCAGGGAAATAGCACAACTTAAATGTGGAGAGGTTTAATTTGGCTTGTGGTTTTGAGGGATTCAGTTCATAGGCTGCGGTTCCAAGGCAGAAATGGCATGGTACAAGAATATGGAAGAAGAAAGTTACTCACACATGACAACCAGAGAGTAGACAGAGAAGGGAGGAGGCCGGTCATGCCCCCAGTGATTCCTCCCTACCAGGCTTCACAATTGAATATAAGACTCAAGGGGACATTTTAGATCTAAACCATTACGTTCTGTCCAGTCTCCTAAAGAATGTCCGCCTAATTACGCAAACTACACTTAGTTCATCTTTAAGAGCTACTAAAGTCTTAACTTGTCCAGTGTTGTTGAAAAGACCATATCCAAGATTTCTCTGAGACTCAAGGCAAACTTTTAGCTGTGGGCCCCTGTAAAATATTGTTAAAAGTTAAATACTTATAATATATAACAGCATAAGGTAAATATTCCCGTCCAAAAGAGAGGAATAGTGGAATAGACAGGAATCAGACCGAAGCAAGACCAAAACCCCGGAGGAAAACTATTAACACTGTAGCTCTGTGCCTAACCCTGGGTGGGTTGTGGTGAGATGGGGCGTGAACGGGCCTGGGAGACCCTGCCCTATGGTCTTGCTGGTTACAGCCCCATGGTGTCTCTCGTTGGTAAGCTCCACTTACTTCCTGCATCTCTCTTCAGCAAATGTTCCACATTCCTGGATTCCCCAACTTTCTGGAGTCTGCACTGCACTCTGTCTTTCACTCTTACAGGTACGTGCCCTGTCTCGTCAGGGGCATATTGTTGGGCCTCCCAGCCTGCTTCTGAAATCTGAGTGGAAACCTTCTTGCACCATAACTCTTGCATTCTCCTTGCCTGAAATACTAACACCACATGGATAATGGCAGGTTCTTCCACCGGAGTGTGTATTAGTGTAGACCCCTTGCTTGGTCCATGGTTTAAATGGTCTTTGAGAGTCTGAATGGCTAAATCTGGGGAAACACTTCCCTAGTAGCGCAAAAGAACAGAGAATCCTTGAGTTTTCTTCTCAAAGCAAAGTATTTTAAAAGAGTTTACCCTATTCCACCCTTGAACCTGAGAAGAGTAAGGGATGCTTTGAAACCTTCTTTAATATTACCTTGACACAGACTTTTTGGCTTCTTTTTAATGCTAATCTTTTCAGGAAAATGCTCTCTTTGTCCACAACTTCACAGACACTTTTTGTGTGTGTGTGTGAACCTGGAAACTTCTCACAGCTGCTTTTTCTTTTTTTTTTATGTTATTGAGTTTATTGGTACTTTTTAAAGATTTATTAAGATGTAATTCACAAACAATAGTAAAATTTATTCATTTAGTGTACAGTTTGGAGACATGACAAAACTATACATTTGTGTTTGTAATTGTCACCAGAATCACATTACAGCACCCCAGAATTCTTGGGTTCCTTTTTGTTCTCCAATCTGTTTTCTATGATTGTGTCTTTTCATATTGCATTATATTTATAATTTTAAAAAGAAACCAATATATGTATACTTAATATCCCCTATCCAATACCCCAGAACAAACTTTATAGTTTTAATTGTATCTTGAATGATTTTTGTTTTTGTTGGTTTGTTTGGTTTCTTTTTCTTTTGAAACAGGATCTTGCTTTGTAGCTCAGGCTGGCCTGAAACTTGCAGTGTCTTCCTGCCTCAGCCTCCTAAGTGTTGGGATTAATTGTCATCATGAACCATTTAATCATTTGTTTAAATGTTTCTTCTTACTGGCTACAGATAACTTGTTCATTGCATCAGTTCTCTTACAGTACCCTGCTAGAAAGTTATATAATGCATTTGCTTGTATTTCTTGTTTATCTAGCTTGAGTGAATTTCTTGATTCCCTGGTATGAATGCACCTCTGGGTAAAAAAATGAAACAGTACAGGAGGGGTCAGGTAAAGTCAAATGACTCCTTCCACTAGTCCCAGGTCTTTTCAAGTCCCCTCACTGAAGGAGTCCACTTCTGACAATCTCTTGTGTGTCTAAGTAGCATCCTTTCAATGTGGTGTTTCTGGTCTTTAAGTACACAATACAGTTACATTCATCATTGGGATCTTGTACCTTTACATGACAGATCTTGGTTCTCATTTTTCCCCACACCCCTGCCCTCCCTTCATGCCCTCCACCTTCCCCTATTTACAAAGACTTTGTTTCCATTTTTTCCTTTTCTCATATTTTTTCTTGTCCCTTATTACCTTTCCCCTACCCTTCCCACTTTCCCTATACCCTTAACCCTTTTCTTCCTGTTTCACATTATCATGTATACAACTTGGATCTTATTTACACTTTTAGTTTTTCACATCAAAGAAACTATTTGGTATTTACACTTGCATGTCTTATTTATTTCACTTAAGAGTATAGCCTCAATATGCATCCATTTTCCTATGAATGATTCTAGTTTCTCATTCTTTATGGCTGAGTAGTAGTCCGTTTTGTAGGAAAACCACATCTTCTTTATCCAGTCTCCAACTGATGGACAAATGGGCTGTTTCCAAGTTTTAGCTATTACAAACTGTGCTGCTATAAACATGGGTGTGCATATTTCACTGTTGTATGATTCTTTTAATTCTTTTGGAAAGATACCCAGAAGAGGGATAGCTGGGTCAAATAGAACCTCTAGTCCTAGTTGTTTGAGGTGTCTCCATATTGATTTCCACAGTGGTTGTACCAATTTCCCACCAACAATGGAGAAGGGTTCTTTTCTCCCCTCACCCCTCCAGCTTTTCTTATTGGTTGATTTCTTGATAGCAAACATTCTTTCTGGGATGAGGTGGAATCTCAGTGTTGCTTTCATCTTCATCTCTTGAATGACCAGTGATGTGGAACAGTTTTTCATATATTTATTTGCTGCTTTCATTTCATTGAGAAATGTCTGTTCATTTCTGATGCCCATTTTTGAATAGGGTCTTTATATTTTGGGGACCCGACTCTTTTGAGTTCTTTAGGTATTCTAGATGATGGTCCTTTGTCTGAGGAGCCTCTACATGCATGTATACTTACAACAATGACCGCACTCCTGGCAGAAGTTTTCTGTATCAATTGGCTCTCTTACAAAATACCTAGCACTCATAAATTAAAACAGTAGAGGTTTAATGTGGTTCATAACTTTGAGGGACTCAGTCCGTGGTTGGCTGGCTCCAAGTCAGAATGGAATGGTAGAAGGGTGTGGTGTAGGAAAGCTGTTCAATCCATGGCAGCCAGGATGTATAGAGAATAGGAAGAAGTCAGGGACAAGAATATACCCTTCCAGGTCCCGTCCCCAGTGACCTTGCTCTCTGATCATGCCTCACTTCTGACTATAAGATTTGGGGAGATAGTTTAGATTTAATCCACAACGCCATCAAAGACTCCAAGCTTCTTTATAGTCTTTTGTAAATTCTTCATCCAGCCTTTAAAATGGCTCTGTAATGCTTAATGCAGTCATATCAACTTCAGTTTAACACTCTACTCTATACTGTGATTAGCATAAATTGATAAATGCTTAATAGCATTTCTAGGTATCTCCCTAATCTGGAAATTGCCAGTCATTCACTTTTATCACCAGTGTGCTCTGACGTTTTCTCCGAACTTCCAAAACTTATGTTGGCACCTCTCTTTGCCCAGAAATGATCCCCTCCAGATCCGGAACTGTTGTCTTCACTTCCTTCTGTTCCCTGCTCGAACTCCATCTCTGCAGTGCTCCTCCAGCCCAGCTAGAGAATCCTACTCTCATCCCCGATTAACCTTTTACTCTTTTTTATTTTTACACAAGATTTGTCATTTGTCTGATAATCATGAGAAGTCAAACTCTCCATTAAAATGTAACCTCAGTGATGAGGTGAATTTGACTTTTCTTTTTCCACTATAGTTAGATCCTAAAGCAATATTCAGTAAGAGCAGAGATTTAATAAATGTCAGATGAAAGAAAGAATGAATGAATCAAATGATTCAAAAATCGGTTCTTGAAGAATTAATGTCAAAGAATCAGAAAGTAAAATTAATCATAAAGGACTTGAACAAAAATATAAAATATTTGTGGCCCAGACAACAGTAGAAAAGACTTGTCTGGAATTAAAGAATTTAGAGAACAGAGGGAGGCTGTTCCTTTACTCTTGTTAAAGGTTATCAATAGTATCACCATAAAAAGAAGCTCAATATTATTATTAGAATCCTATTTGTCAAATATGAGGTTCATAAATTCTTTGTACAGGTGGTAAAATAAACCATTCCTAACAATTTATTTTGTCAGTTTTAAGGGATTCATAATTTGAAAAATCTCAAGAATCATTTAGTATTTTATCTAAATGTAAAAAAAAAAGCAAGCAATGCCATTTACAAATCTCTATTTTCACAAATTTTATTTCCATCAGAATTTGTTGTTTACAGGAGTATAAGGTAGATGCAGTAAGACTGTAATATTAATAATGAAAGAGGCACCCCTCTTTCAGCCAATCTCAAGGATATATATGTGTACATATATTGATCTATACACTTACACTTCAGAACATTAAAAGCCTTTGAATCATCATGTGATGCACTGGGCATCAGAGATGCTATCCCAGTTTCTAGAGAGATGAACATTAAGAAGACTTGAATGTCAGGATAAATTTGAGAAAATAGATGTAAGTATCTAGAGCGGAAATAACTCTGTAAAGACTATAGTGGGTATACTAAGAAGGTTCTTTTTGATGGAACATGTTTCTTTTTTGTAATATAGTTACTCAAGGGGTACACAAAAGCAATATAACAAATTTAGATGTGAGCAACAATTTGACAATTTCCAAAATTATGTGACGTGGAAAATGACATGTACAGTAGCTGATAATAAATTAAATGAATTTTTAATCAGTGGAACTGCTATACCTGAAGGCCCTGCAACTTTATCATTGGCAGCCTGTAGAGACATAGGTCTCAGGTGATATCTCAGCATGCTGTTGAGTTAATATCTTTATCACTGCTTTGATGTTGACATAAAAGTAATTCTTACTAAATTTTTAGACAGCAGGAAAGATAACAGATATATTGACTAACAGAATCACCAGCTGATTTCAATATGCTGCAAAGCTGTTCTGTAACAAGATAAAATTTGTTTAGAATAAACTGAAGTACTACAGTTAACAATTTTAGAAAAACCTATTATCACTTCATAAGGAAAATCGTGTCTATAAAGTCGACTTGAATTTACAGTTTGATTTACTAAATAGCTGTTTACTAAGTCCCTCATATGCTTGCATTAAAATATCTTTTATAGATTTATATTTTGGTTAAATTTTTTTCTTTTCTGACTAGACTATCTCAGATATACTGTGTTCACTTCTCCATGCTCTCTCTAAAATGGGAATTTATAAATTTGTCATAAAATGAAGGATGTACTAACAACATTAATTTATACAAAATGATAAAGGCTTCTGAGATAGAAATGCCTGGAAAGAAGACAATTTAAGAGGAGCTGAATGGACTGGAGACAAAAATGGATTTATTTGTAGCACCAGTGAGAGATATCAATAACAACAGTTAGAAGTTATTTGGTAATATCTTGTGACTCAATTAAAAATAACCTTTTAACTATAAAAACTTCCTGAAAAATACATTGTGTTGCCATGCTAAAACTTCCTGGAAAATACATTGTGTTGCCATGCTAGGAGTTCACAAACATTGGGCAAGGTTTAAATAAAGGTAGAGTGTTTAGTTGTTAGGATTGTCGAGGATAAGACTTATGTACAGTTTTAATTTGCTTTCCTGATCTATGTAAATCTTGATGTCTAGGGTTCTCTCCTTTTGGCAGAGCTCTACAATTCTCTTGAACTGAAGGCAACAGTCATCTCTAATGTCTTCTCCTGGCTCCCCAGATAATTTAGCTGCTTTCTTGGTTTCCAGTAGATTGTAAAAGTAAAATAAATGCTCAGATAATGGACTTGGAATTTCTTCAATAACTATGTTTGAGTGTTTTCATTTTCTTCTTATATTTCTATAACTTGAACCTTAAAAATTTCCAGCAATGTTTTATAATGAGCTGATGATTTATTTTGATTTCTATTCATTTGACTTATTAGATGGCATTATTTTAAAATATTCTCCAATATACATGTAGATACTTTTCATGAGTTTTTCACTAATGTCCTCGTGGAACATTCTTTACTGACATGCTATTTCCTTTCTTTACATTTTTTGCATCGAAAATGCTATAGAATATTGCTGCTATATTAGCCCTGTCACCCCTGAAGAGTTGTTTTAGCCACCGCAGTTATACAGTTACACAGTGCAATTCCTCTGGCATGATCAAACACAGACGTATGTCTTTACCTTGTCTTATTGGTTAGGATTCTTTCTGTTGGGCCCAAGGGTTTGGTCTTGGGAGTACAGAAGTCTATTTATATTCTTGCATGAATTTTGTGCAGTGATGTCATATACAAAATTCATGTTATTTATGTTTTCATATCTGGCCTCTATTTACCATATAAGCCCTCATTTCTGCTTTATAGAGTACGACTTTGACAATAAAAAAACTGACATTGCTTTCTTTTTCCATATTTATATCTTATATTTTTTAATTTCATTTTTGCTTTTTGTCATTTCCTACCCTCAGATAAAATCAGTGACTGTTCTAGTTTGAGAGCTGTAAAAATTCTGTTACTACTTTTCTGAAGGTTACTTATTTATTGAGATGTATACTCCAGTTTACTTTTCTCTATTTCTTCTTAGAAATTTTCAATTTTACGCTAAGAACCCCGCTTTCCTTTCTAGATTTCTCGTCTTTTGTTCCCCTTGACCTATTCACACTGACCTTGATACCACCTTTTTTTTTTCAACCTTAGGAGATATTTTGTGTTCCCTCTGGGTCATATAAAGTTTCAAGACCCTAGCCTTCTACCATTGCAAATTTTAGTGATTTCCTTTATTCATTTTTCTTTTAATAGTTCTCTTTCTTAGAATATTTTAGAGAAAAAAATCTTCATGTAAATAAACTTAGGAGTTATTTTACCCTCTTATTAAATAATAGTTTTACTGTATATGATTTTGTTTTGTTTTTCTTTCTTTGTTTTTTCTTTTCTTTTTTCTTTTCTTTTCTTTTTTTTTTTTTGAGACAGGGTCTCACTGTGTAGTTGAGACTGATCTGGAACTCACTATATAGTCCAGGTTGGTTTCAAACTCACAGCGATCCTCCTGCCTCAGCCTCCTGAATGCTGGGATTACAGGCGTGCGCCACCATGCCCGGCTTAACCTCGTTGATTTTTAAGTGTTACTGTTGAATACTTGATGTCATTTTCACTTTTCTTTTTTTATAGAAAGATGCAGAATCTTTTACAGCATCTCAGTGTTTTTCGTTGTTTCTGTATTTCTCTTATGCTGGTTTATCCCTACCATTCTGAAGTCTTTCACTGTTCTTCAGGTTCTGGGGAATTTGTAGTTTAGTCGGTATTTTAAAATATTTTTATTCTTCCATAAATTTTCTCATTTTAAGATTCTTATTGAATGGATAATGACACTTCACCTAAAGTTTTATTGTAAATTCTACAGAGCTTAGCTTTTCTCTGCTAAACAAAAGAATTAATTTAAACAACAAGCAATTGTTTTCAGTGTGGGCAGACAAATGCAATTGGAGTTAATAAACTAAAATTAAGCTTTTACTATTCCACAGGTTTTTTTTTTCCCAAAGATTACACTATTAAACATGTAGATGCTTTTTACTTTTATTTTTGTAGAGAAAGATACTAAAATACAGAAAAGTTATATAATTTGCTCATCTGTTTCACAAAACGTACAACTGGAATCCAAAACTAAGCCATCTAATTCTAAGTTTTTAATTCCCAATAATATCTCATCTACAGTATTATCCAAGTATACAAAACTAGTAAAACACAAAACACTATAAATTCATTTGTAGCCAAGATTTTGATGAGTATTCCAAGAATTAGTTTTAAAACCTGCCTATAAAATGACCAAGTCATTTAAATAAACTCAAAAGTCAATCTATACCCAACTAATTAAACTTTCTTTCTTTCTTTTTGTTTTTTGCTACTGGGGATTGAACTTGAGTCTTTTTGCTTGTGAGGCAGGCAGCGGCACCACTGAGCTAAATCCCCGGCCCCAGTACCCAACTAATCAAACTTTCTATTCAAAACCTGTTATTCTAGTTTTAGACAGGAATTTATGAAATACACTAATTTTACGATCAGCATTTTAAATACAGTATTAAGTGAAAGAAGTAAGTGTCCCTCTAATAATTGGAAAGCATGTTGTTTACTTTTCTCACTGAAAATGTCATATTTTATGCTATTTAATTGAAGTCAATCTAGAAACATTACACATGCGGAAACAAATGTGGCAAAGATATAAAGAATGCAAATAGTAGTGTCAAGATCCTTGTTTTTAAAAAAGCACCCGAAGAGTATATTAATCAGGTCTTGAAATTTCTACATGTGCAAACTAAACAGGCCATATGTCATTGCTCTGTTTTGTAAAATTTCCATATTCTGGTCCCTAGTAATCCCAGCGATAGGCTAGATGGTTCTCACAAAATGAACAAGTGTTAGAGTTAAATGAATCAGAAAATCAAAGGAAGCTGAGCCCACAGGTAGATGGTGATGGCTTCTCACTGTCCGGGAAACCGCAGATGAAAATTGATAAATTTCTATATTAGAATTTCCAAGTTTCTAGCTGCAGGAGACATGGAAACTTTTAATGCAATATCTTAATACCAACAAGAAGTGGAGACACAGGACACTGTTTGACCAGATCAAAGGGAACTGCGGGCAGCCACTCAGGATGTTAGTGGTTCCAGGAGTGCTTCCTTGAGTACCTAGCACAGCCACGGTTAAGGGTGTCTGAGCCTGGTGAGCGTGAGCCTGAAACCTGATGAAAATGCTAAGCTGGTGGAGTTATTGTAAACAGGTCGAGACACAGTGGTGTAAAACGTCTGAAACCACTTAGGCTTTCAACAAAACCATGTCAACTATTAGAGGTTCATATAAATTTATTAAAAGAATTGTTTTTCATCACAAATATTACTTTTATAGAATCACTGCACTGGAGTTTTGTTAAACTAGATAAAAAGAATGCACTCTTTTTTCCTGTTTTTCTTTAGAATGAATTTTGATATGAGGTTGCTTTGATCTAATTCTTTCATTATTGATTGTAGCTTTCTGTTATATTTGTGATGTGTTAAAATACATAACCTGTTAAAGGGAAGAGGCAGAAATCCATGGACTTACATATGTAAGTCTTCATTTTTGTTTATCATTTCAAATATAAGATTGTAATGAAGACTTACATATTATTGTATTTGTTAATAAAAGTGATGCCACCATATTGGGATACAGAATAGATATTTTGATTAAAAATGAATTGCAAGGTATAAAAAGAAATATGATTATCAAATACTAGAAAATAACATCAAATGTTGAGGAAGCACATTTTTTAAAATTTCCTTTAGCTGAGATTGGCCAGTAAAGATTTAGTGGTAATACTGAATGATGAAAATATTTATGAAGATTGTGAACAAAGCTGAATGTAAAATAGCTGAAAAGCTGATGAGATAATGGAGTAGTAAACACATTTTAAATATTTATCAATCATATGGGCAGGCTGTAATGTATAATGTTTATAGAAAATGGCTATAAGAACTTTAAAATGAAAAAAGTTATGAAGCAGGTTTTGGCTCTGCTTAGCTCTTTTATCTTTACTGATTAAAGAAAACAATATTAGATTTTACAGTTAAAAAAAGAACACAAAAGCACAAATAGAAGGTACTTCAAATGCTTTCTGACTCTAATATGCTTGGCATTTATTGATGGATATGTAAATATTGCAGCTCAACTGTCCACACGCAAGGCGTGTCATGAAGAGTTCATTCTGTTTCCCTCTTTCCTGGAATTTGGATTTGTTAAAATGGAAGAGGGACTAGAAATCTGCAAACCCAAAACACTCTTCAGACTATTTGCAGCTAGGTTTAGGTTTGGGAGATACTGCAACATGTTCAAATATCAAAAATATTACGACAAGTGAGTTTTGTGCTTCAGTTATGTAGAAGAAATTGATCTAGGCACTTGGAAGGTTTATCAGGATGCTCATTACCACATCCTGTTCTCAAAGACTTGGATGTGTTAGAAGCAGTTCCAAAAATGGTGCCACATGAAAGGTACAGACAGCATGCTTCTTTATTCATAGGATAGACAGATTTTTTCTCCTTTGGAACAATGCAAAGAAATAAAGAAGGCTCTCACAGGAGTTTGATAAACTGTTAAAAAGGATAAGAAGAAGGCATTCCAAGAACTTGTAATAATGGGAGTACCACCAACCAAATGCAACTGAGGTAGACTGGGTAGATTTGGGGAAAAGAGACTGGTGCATTTTAGATGAAACTGAGGGTCAAATATTTATTTATTTAATGTATACTCATGGAGTGTGGTGGAAAAAGAAGCTTGGAGTGAGGTAGATACAGTACGAAAGAAGAGCAACGACTAGATTCAGACGGTACTCAAGAAAACTTTAAAACTTAAACAAAAGCGGGCGAGTCCTCCATGACTAATTAGATTCGGGCAAAGTGTGAGGCCAAGAAGAGGAGTGAGAGAATCCCTCGAGAGAGATGGTAGAGGCTGTGTTGTAACCCTAGTTCCTCTTCTGGGATATCTCTCATATTACAGGGACGGAACCTTCAAATTTTTTGTCACGTAACGTGCAATACTCCAATAAGGTGGGCAATGCAGCCCTTTTGTAGATACGGATACTCTACAACTCAGGCTTGAATTGCTAAGAGATAGCTGTAGAATCATGTGTATATAGGGAGCTTTTCTATCCTTGATAGGAATACATTAATTTATTTTCTCTCCTTTTAAAGAAAACAACAGCCTTACAATAAACTGATTAATATTCTACCGCTGTCAGTTGGAAAAGATAAATTTGAATTCGTATTCAAACTAAAAGTATTTTTAAATTTATTTATTTTTAATTGAGTTTATTGGTACATTTTAGGTATTCAGTACAGTTACATTAATTATTGAGATCTTGTACCTTTACATGACAGGTCTTGGTTCTCATTTTTTTCCCTTGCCCCTGCCCTCCCTTCACCCCTCCTCCCCTCCCCATTTACAAACACTTCATTTCCCTTTTTTTTCATTTTCTCCTATTTGTTTCTTTCCCTTATTACCTTTCCCCTACCCTTCCCACTTTCCCTACACCTTTAGCCCCTTTCTTCCCAGTTCACAATGTCAGTTATCTCATTAGGATCTTATGTACTATTACAGTTTATTCGCACCAGAGAAACTATTCAGTATTTACACATGTATGGCTTATTTATTTCACGTAGGAGTATATCCTCAAAATGTATCCATTTTCCTATGAATTAATCTAATTTGTCATTCTTTATGGCTGAGTAGTATTCCATTTTATAGAAAAACCACATCTTCTTTATCCAGTTTCCAACTGATGGGCAAATGGGCTGTTTCCAAGTTTTAACTATTGCAAACTGTGCCACTATAAGCATGGGTGCACATATATCACTGTGGTATGATTTTAATTTTTTTGGAAAGATACCCAGAAGAGGGATGACTGGGTCAAATGGAACCTCTAGTCCCCGCTCTTTGAGGTATCTCCCTATTGATTTCCATAGTGGTTGCACCAGTCTGCACTCCCACCAACAATGGAGAAGGGTTCCTTTCTCCCCACAACCCCACCAACATTTGTTATTGTGTGATTTCTTGATAGCAGCCATTCTTTGTGGAGTGAGGTGGAATCTCAGTGTTGTTTTCATCTGCATCTCTCAAATGACCAGTGATGTGGAACATTTTTTCATATATTTACTTGCTGCTTTTACTTCTTTGTCTGAGAAATGTTTATTCATTTCAGATGCCCATTTTTGAATCGGGTCTTTATATTGGGGGGCTGATTGTTTTGAGTTCTTTATAGATTCTAGATAGTAGTCCTTTGTCTGAGGAGCGGCTGGTAAAACTTTTTTCCCACATTGTAGGTTGTCTCTTAGTTCTGTTGATGGTTTCTTTTGCAGTGTGGAAGCTTTTTAATAAAATGAGATCCCAGTTTCAAACTAAAAGTATTTTTAAAGTGTAGTTGATTTAGGTAAAATACTGAGTTTGATAAAGTCTCCTCATTTGAAATCTACTATAATTTTGTTTAATACCGAGCTTTACTCTTCATGAACATTGTTTATTCCTTTCAATTTAGTTCCATGTTTATGGCTAAAGTTATTTATTTTAAAAGAATATTGCCCTAAGCCACTTATTTTCAGAGGCTATGAAAACAAATAGAGTTAGGATAGAAGGCAGAACTGAACTCCAGTACATTACGTTTTCTGTTCTAAATATCCACTCAGAATAGGAGTGATTTTTTAAAAATATAATCTCAAGAAAAGCTAACATTCCTTCTCAATTTATTTTAATCTTCAAAGCCTATATTTTTACCCCCACTGGAAAAATATTAAAAAACGGGAGACAAAGTAAAATCAGCAAATTAAAAGTTACACGAATAAAAACAATATTCAGTGATGTGTTCTGCTATTTTGTTCATTTTAACTTATTAGGGCATGATGCATTTTGTGAAGAAATTGGTTAGAATTTCAACAGAGAGGGAACTTTACTTAGGCCAAATTTTAGTGACATTTATGGGAAGTTGAATGGTACAGACACAAAACAAGTATATTTATAACTGTAGTAACATTAAACCAGAACATTGTACCTGTTTGTGGCTCCCAAGTGTAGCTTTCAGTATCACTCATACTTATCTCTAAATTCAGTTAGCACACCCTTCTGATTGAAGAAAGAAAATCTTATGAAAATCTAGTCCAAGGCATTTGTAGTCAGCATGATAAAATGGGAAGGAATAAACTTTACTGTCTAGTGTTCTAGGGCCAAGGAGACATTATAAGCAAGGCCACATTCTACCCCTACCCCATGAGCTGTCAGTTCTACTAAGATCAATATTGACTAGAGACAAAGAGGTGAATTTCAGGATGATTTGAAGTAGTAGAGAAAAAGATTAGAGGGGAAAAAATGAGAATGAAGACCTATTATGTAAAGGTACAGGATCCCAATGATGAATGTAACTGTATTGTACACCTAGATTGTACCAATAAACTCAATAAAAAGAAAAAAATAACAATAAAAAATAAAAAGATTATCTGTTTTCTATTACACTGATTGTACATTTCTTGAAAATCAATTAACTGTATGTGTGGATTTAATTTTGGAGTCTCTATTCTATTTGATATATTTGTCAATATTTGTGCTAGTACTATGCTATTTTCATTATTGTAGCTTCATGCATTACCTTGTAATCAGATAATTTAAATCCCCAATATTTAATCTCATTAGTTTTTAAAAATTAATTGATTTCTAAGTAGTTTCCATTTTTATATGAATTTTAGAATCAATTAAGAAATGTCTACCAATATAAAACCTGTGGAACATGTAATGGAGATTGAAATAAATGGGTTCATGAAAATTAAAAAAACAAAAAAACAAAACTACAGAGACAGTGTCTATGAAAGGCAGATCTATAAAAAGCCTGAAGCTCTTGTAATGGCATAGTTACCATTTTTATCAAGTGCAGAGAGAAGAAACTATTGTCTTTCTTTTGCTTTCTGTTCAACTTCTGGGAAGTTTATAGATTTACATAATGTCTTGTCTGTTACAAAAAACAAAACATAACAAAACAAAACAAAAAAAACCCTACCAAAACAATGTATTAGTTGTATCTGGAAACAGTAACATAATTTTATGCAGCTCCATAGGTAGCTAAATAAATTGATAAATATTAACTATTTCCAATTGTGCACAGAGGTTGGAAAAAAATACTGTGCTTCATTGCAAACAGGTTCCTTGATTTCTAGGAGTGGAGGTAACAACCATGGCTGGAGTACAGTCCCCAAGTTGGAGGCTGCAGGGCATCTCAGGTTTTCAACAAAATTCAAAGAAATTACTCTGTCCACCCATGAGGGTAAAAGGCATAAACCAAAACCAAAATAATGTGATTTTTCATTTATGGAATAAAGAAAATGAAAATAAAATCTAAGTACAGCCAGTAAATGGTCACCAATGTATTAGCACTGATTCCTGCACATAGGTGTGTTTCGATGCCCTCGTGTTCCATTTGCACAACAACTTTAATACCTGGTCTTGTCAGTGGGCACTGGAGATAGCAAAGTCTTTGGGGTCCAGCTGATTTACAGTCTTCTAAAGAGCTACCTCCTTATAGCGGAGTAGTATGAATTATTTCTCCCATGAAGCAGAGCTCCTGAACCCTTTTTCCATATCCACCACCATTCTGGCAGCTCTGAACAGCAGCAGTTTGGTCTCTGGGTTTATTGACCAAGTCCCCTGGTGTTTGCTCTTTGCAGCCCTACCTATCCTTTGACATGGTTGTGAGGACTGTTCACAAATACTCCAGTGTCTCTCTTCACCATGAACATGGTACACTTGCCCTTTGTAACTAATTTTAAATGCAGCATGTTAATCAATCCATCCTGACTTGGCCAATGAAATGCCCAGCAGTTTGTGATATGCCACACTCTGTTTATCTTCCTTCAGAGATCACGGGACTGCATGTTGATGAGAAAACTATCTGCAGAGCTTTGAATAAATACAGAGTAGGGCCCTTGTAAAAATCTGCTTTAAGTGCTCATTACTGCAGTTTGGCATAATCTGTCCTGATTACCTTGATGGGCAGCAATGAGCAATTTTTTCTGGAACTGAATGATTTCGCCAGCTGCAACTAGAGTGCACAGTTCTACAAGGTGATTTTCAAAAGACCATTATTTTCTTTTACATCCAGAATGCTGCCATTAAGTAATCACAGGACAAAATTTTTGATGATTTTTTTTTGCAAGATGAAAACTCACTTTCCTTTTTGAATTTCTTTAAAATTTACCATGCACATTGCAATGTCCAGTTGTCTAAATAATACCAGTGATATATTCGCAAAATTATATTTTATAGCATTAGTGAAAATAGTATTTAAAGTTATTTAAAATACCAAGTCTAGTTTACATGAAAGTGTAAAAAGAAATTAAAAACTGGTCTCTGAATTATCCTGCTTCGATTTTAAAACTATTATATTGTCTTAAACTGTATATCACATCACTAAAACATAAAACATAGGGAAAATCTGTATATGTCTGAAACATATTTTCCACCATTTTGAAGGTTTAAGTTTTTCTCTTTAAACTGGTATCTGAGCCTGGTGATAAAGCAGGATATAAAGGGCCAGCTGCTGTCATGAGCACTATAAAATCAGTATATGAGCTCGACTTTAATCATTTCAATTTTCCCTTTGTCTTTTCATTTCAATTTTTCATTGTATCTTATGTATGATGCAAGGAAGAGCTTGTGTTAAGTAAGTTGCAAATTGGAAAAAGTTTGGCTTTTGATACCTTTGACTCACTTATTCATCCTTTGCCCCGCTTGCTGTCAGCACTTCTTTTTCCTGCGACTTTCACAGACACAAACATAGCCACAGATGCAACGCCTAGCTCCGAAGCCAGTCCAGTAATTTACACTTGTGCACGAACTGAAGTTAGTGGTTTTCCTCCTCTCAGGAATGCTGCACTGCGAATGTTTCTGCAGCGCTAAGAGGGCCCATGCACATACTCTGAAGGCATTTCAGAGGTCAAGGGGAGGGGGGATTTAGGGATCAAGGGGTACTTTCCAGCATCTCTTCGACTGTACCCTGTGGTGGAACACTTCAGGCCACAGTTTGAGCAGCCTGGCTTGGAAGTTCAGGAGAGGGAGGAAATCAGATCACTTCGCTTTGCATAAGCAGTTTTATTTGTGTTCAGTGGTACTTCAGTTGACTTTCTAACCTTTTAGAAAGCAACATTTTCGATTCTTTGCACCACACAGTATCTCTTGTGAAATTTATAGGAATTCAAACAAAAACTCCCCCTGGCTTCACATGACTGAACATTTGATTAAAATTGCAGAAGCTGAACTAGTACCAGGCAACTCCTTCCAGCTCTGTGTGGAACATCTGCTGAAGTCAAGAACTGAAATGTCAGGCTCCGGGGGAACTATACACCACACGAAATTAAATAATGAACATAAGTGAAGAGCTCATCAGGTGTGGGCTCTGTGTAAGCCGATCGGTTACTGGCTTAAATGTGGGGGCTTCAGGAGCCAGTAAAGAGAAGAGATGCAGATATGTTTCCTGCTTGCATAGTCTAAGAGGGTGTAGCACAACACTATCTAAACCTAGGCGCAGTAAAACTGCCTATGTCCTTTAAGAATTCTTAGTTCTTTACCTGTAAGCCAAATCATTTTACTTTTTCCTGAATTCTGAAAATTTATATACTGAAATCTTTTTAATACAATTTTTTATTCTTTTGGTATTTTGGAACATATACACTACTCTTGCACTTAAGTAAGTTTAAAAATTCAATTATAATATAATCTTTATTTGTTATATTGAGAAGCATTTCTGTTAGGTCACATAATCACTGGTAATAGCTATATCCCTGGATGACTGTAGATGTTTCCAAAGAGGTGTTCCCATGTTAATTTTTCCCAAGTTTAAATAAGTGACACAGTAATTCCATTTAAGTAATAAAATAAATGACTGTTGATATTCTCTTACTTTTATAGAAAAATTGTTAATATCAGTTTGGGTTTTTTTTGGTACCAGGGATTGAACTCAGGACCTTGTGCTTGCCAGGCAGGTACTGTGCCAGTGAGCTAAATCCCCAGTCCCTACGAAGATCAGTTTTGAACAATGCTAGTGTTTATATTAACCAACATTAGTTAAAGCTGACTATACAATATTTAGACCATTTTTTCAAATTAATATTATTGATTACGTCGACCTCTGACATGTGTTAACCTGCCAATCATTGTTAATATAATAAAGGTTGGTGCTAAGAATATTGTGATTGCAAATTTCTCAAAATAACCATATTTATTTTTAAATCTTCAAAGCTATTTAAATAATAGAGTCAGAAATTATTTGGCTTGTTCTTTGCTACTGCAATACCCTTATTTTTGGTTTCCAGTCAGCACAAAATGCTATCAAATAAACATTTCAGTACTTGTATTTGAGAATGGGACAGAAAAGATCTTAGAAGTCCAAGGTGTAATACAGCAAAAAAGAGAATTAAAGGGAAGTAATTCTGAAGAATTATATGTTACCTGTATTGCAGTTGGGCTATTTGTGGAAATTTCCACAGCTCATTAATTTCAGCAAGTGATGCAACATGAACAAAGTTTTAAAAGATTATAGAGATGTTAGCACTCACTGGTCAACAAAAATGTATATTTGTAAATAGCTAAGTCAGAAAGACTTTATTTCAAATATAAGCTTAATAAAAATACTCATACCTATTTATGCAGAAATCCCTATGCTAGGCTCACAGGACTTCTCCGTCATTTGTGCACGGTAGAGAGAGGGATCTGCGGCTGCTCCCACTCCTTGGAGAGCCGTGACGCTTAAGTGACTGGGTGAAATTTGGCTGCCACTTTAGCTTTTATTTTGGGTACCAGGGATCAAACTCGGGACCTTATGCTTGCAAGGTGGGCATAGGGCCACTGAGCTAAATCCCCGGCCCCTGACACTTTAGCTTTTAAGGATTAAATTAGGACTTTGATATTATTTACTAGGATGGACTTGCAAATAACAGTTTAGAATACGTTTTCTGAATGTAGTTGAGGTAAATCAACTCCTGGAGAAGAATGAGGGGATTGAAACTGCAGTCAATGCACTACGGAAATACAGGGCAAAGCTGTGTTAAGGGAAAGAACCATGTTTTTATTTTATGTTTTTTACTGAGAATGAGAAACATGAATAATTAGGCGCATTCATGTACGATTATTGAAGAAAACACCCCGAGAAGCCAGAGACAGAAAAATATCAAGGCCAAAATTGCAACCTATGTGATTAATGCACTGTTATGGGATTCTGGGTATCGGAATTCAAAATCAAGGTCAGAAAGAAGCACAACTCCCCATGAGCTAAGAGAATGAAGAAATGGAAAAATAAAACTACAGAGTACTGGACACGTATTTGTGTTTTGACTTCTTAGTGATGTCAGAAGTAATAACTTTTTGGAGAGAACATTTCCTCTACAGAACAATTTGTGTAGCTATTAGGAACTAGATGTAATAAGCAGTTATCATTAAAATACATCTCAAGTTGAATGTACGAGTTTGAATGAAACTGTTCTTCATTTAGAATTTATAACTGTGTTATAAAGTGTTACTTTATTTCTATAGCATGGAAAGCATATAAAATCTGGAAGATTTAAGGTACTTATTAGCATTGAACTTATTAATTTTTGACTCTTTAATGAAGTGAATGAGCCTAAGAATATATATGAAAATACTAAAGTTCTAAATGAATTTTTGTAGCTTTACTCCAAATCAATGCTCAGACTTTTTAGCAAACCACTTTTGAATGATACAATCTAAGCAAAATAAGAGTTGACAATTTTGACAATGGCAAAATAAAAGTTGACAATGATAATTTTGTCATTGGCCTAGGGCTGATCTCTTGACCAGTAGTAGACTTATATTCTGAAGTTCACAATAGTACTGCTTAATGTTGCGCAAACATAACTCATTGCCATTAGATTTTATAAGAAAATGCTAAATAATTACTATGTTTCCCGTATGCAATTTTACTTGATTGTACATATAGCCTCTTTTCTCAGCTGATGTTTTTGAGGAATATACCACTTAATCTAAGTTACTTTACTAGGTACCATATTGGAAAAATGATAAAACTTTGACTTTATCGTCAGTGAAATTATTATTCATATACATACCTAGTGAAAGTTTATTTGGAGTTGAAAAAGACACAACATTTATAAGCCATGGGGAATCCTGCCCCATTAAAATACTGTCTAATTATACAGTATTCGTTTCCATATTAAATATGGAAGAGACATATTAGTGTGAGACAAGGAGAAGCAGATTGCTCTCCTCTCCTAATCTAGCCAACTCAGCTGACAGAGAAATGTGCAACTAAATTATTTATTCCATGTATCTCCGTGGTGAGAGTGAGTGTGAAGAGCGCCGTGTTTGTGGTAAACAAGGAGCTCTTCTACGTTTGCTTTAGTTGAACAGTCTTTGCCTATTTATACAAAGCAACGACAACAAAATCTTTCCTTCCATAGTTTCCCCCCTTTGCCCTAATTAGTGCCCCGTTTGTCTCGTAGGACTTCATCACCTATAACCCACGGTCAGCCTGTGTTTCGGATCCAGGCTTGCTGCACAGCGAATATACAGAGACCCGGATGCATTATTGCGAGGCCTTTGTTAGCCAATCAGTTTTTGCTGTCACTTTAGAACAGTGCCATTCTGAATCTCTCAACAATTGTCAAAATTGACTGTTGTTTCATCTAACTGTTCCCCTCATACACATTTCTTTTGACTTAATTTATTCTCCAAAGAAATGAAAAGTTGAGGGGCTTGGGCCTTTCCCAAATGTGTAGTTTTCTCTTTTCCATTCGGTCTAACTCCTCATTTATATGGACATATCAATTTTGTGTTTCTTAAAAACATTTCGGGATAATTTTTCCCCTCCAAGACCGCATTATTTATTTGTTGCTGCACAACAAATTTGCTCTAAAATTGGCAGCTATAGAACAAAAATAAATATGTATTATCTCCCACTGTTTCTGTGGATCAGGAAGTTTGGAACCACTTACCTGGGCTGTTCTGTCTGGGACTGTTTAATGAACGTTGTAGTTAAGAGGCTCCCAAGGCTTGGCTGAGGCCTGAGAGTCCACCTGCAGTTTGTCTCCTTTATGTCCTGGAAAATTATTCCACGAACCTCTGACCCTTGGTAAGTTTCCTTTCCAGGGGGCTCTTCTGCATGTGACAGCTCATTTTTTCCACAGGAAGTAGGAGCGAGATAAAGGCTGCGGTGCCTTCTATGGTCCAGCCTCAGAGAACACCCCATTTTTACTCGGACTAGCACTAGTCAGGGTGTGATTATGGGGGGGGGTAAGAAACACTGGGAGGCATCTTGGCACAAATGCACCCAGTCTATGACTTTTATCTTCACTTTGATCATTCAACATTTCTCAGCTGAATCATTTTTATTACTCGCTAGCTTTCTTTTTAAATGTCTTTCTAGTTTTATCTCCTTATATAAACAAGTCCATGTTTTTAGTTTATAATCTTGCAATTGACTGAGCATCAGTTGTCAGATGTATTGTTTTAGTTGTTCGATATGCAGCTTTTTAACAGACCATACATTTTTGCAGAAATCATCTTCTAACACAGTGTTTGTAATTTTTCTGGTCAGAATCAATATTGACCTTTTTTGGACTCTGTTCTGCACTGCTGCTTACCTTTCCTTGGCTACTACCTATCTAGTCTAGGTTGTATTCTGTACCAGCTATTATTATTGTTACTATTTTAACCAGGAAATATTCTGGAAGCATTCTTTTACAAAAATATATCCTAGGTTCTACTCAAAGAATTAACATTTAATATTGACAGAAAAACATGCACAGGAATGTTTATCAGGAGCAGTATTAATAATTGCTAAAATTTAAGAAGTAAGATTCCTTTAGTAGGTGAATGAATAAATAAGCTGTGATAAATTCAGATAAAGGAATGTTATTGAGCACTGAAAAGAGGAACTAACAAGCCACAAAGATACATGGAGGAAATTTAAATTCATATTAATAAGTAAAAGAAGCCAAGCTGAAAATGCTACATATTGTGTGACTCCAACTGCATGACAGCCTGGAAAAGATAAATTCAGAGATAATAAGACAATCTGTAGCAGGCCGGACATAGTAACACATGCCTGTAATCTAGGCAGTTTGGGATGCTGAAGAGTGAAGATCACAAGCTTGGGGTCTCTCTAAGCTACATGTCCCCCCAAACCAAAAACCAAACCAAAACCCCAAAAGCTAGGTATGGTGGCATATTCCTGTAATACCAGCACTCTCAGGGACTGAGCCAAGAGGATCTCAGGTTCAAGCCCTTAGTGGCACTTTATCTAAAAATAAAAAATAGATAAAAGGTGGGATGCGGATGTAGCTTAGTGCAAAGGCCCAGGGGTCCAATTCTAAGTACCACCCTCTCCCCAAACAAATCAGTGATTACCAAATGCTTGGAGAAGAGAAAGTCATCAATAAACAGCAAACACGCTCCATATGGTAGTATAAATGTGGACAGATGTCATTTTACTTTTGTACAGACCCATAAAATGAATAACACTAGGAGTGACCTCTCATGGCGACTTGGGTTGGAGGGCCAATGGTGTCTCCATTTGAGCGAATCAGTTGAAACAAAAGCTCAGCTCACGGGCCGGGGATGTTGGCGGTGAGGGAAGCTGCGCATGCGTGGGAGAAGGGACTGTGTTATTTATCTCGGTATCGTTTTAAAATTTCTCTAAAAGGATAAAGTCTTAAAAAAACAAAACCAAACCCAGACAGCGTGCTTTTTCCTGGCACAGGATATTGAATCCAATAATATTTTTAAAGGAGCTCTTGTTCCTTTCAGTAGAGAATAGTTTTAAAGACCAAAATACGAGAACTAAGAACACATTTCATTGCTTCTCATGAATCCTGAAGGTGAGAAAGTTGCTCTACTAGATGTTTATGGTTTTTTTTTAATTTTATTGAGTTTATTGGTACATTTTAGGGATACAGTACAGTTACATTCATTGTTGGGATCATGTACCTTTACATGGCAAGTCTTGATTCTCATTTTTTCCCCTTACCTCTGCCCTTCCTTCACCCCCTCCTCCCCTCCCCATCTACAAACACTTTATTTTCATCCTCTCACATTTTTTTCTTTTCCCTTTTTGTTCTTCCCCTATGTATCACACCTTCCCTACACCTTTAGCTCCTTTCTTCAAATTTCTAAATGTCAGTAATCTTATTAGAATCTTATGCATTGTTGCAGAATATTCACACCAGGGAAACTATTTGGTATTTACACATGTGTGACTTATTTATTTCACTTAGGAGTATATCTTCAATATGTATCCATTTTCCTATGAATGAATCTATTCTCTCGCTCTTTATGGCTGAGTAATATTCCATTTTTTGTGAAATTCCAGGATCTGTGTTTAATGTGAAAAATGCTATCATCATTCCACTTAAAAATAGTTTCTTGCTGACAACGAATGTTAGAAAGAGTATATTTTAAGTTTGATTTTACATGTAAATGGAGAGTTAGGAGGCAAGAAATTAACAGATTAGATGAAATGAGCTAATCTGAGAAAAGATAGAGTGGAAAATTGTTGGTGTCTTACCTGAAATCTAAAACTGTTTTATGTGAGAGTCATTTGCTCACAAGTGTATGGGGTAAGAGGGGCTCCAGCCTCTGCACTTCTTTTGAAGCTCTGTATTTTGAAGCAGTTCTCTATCGGCTATCAAGGCAGCCATCATGGTATTTACGGGTAGTTCCCAGGCGATGTCCCCAAAATGGTGGGACTGCGGGTCCTGCTCTAACCTGGCTTCTTTTCACAGAGCTGTGTGACACCAGGCAGGGTCTTTATAGTCCCAAACTTCAGTTTCTTCACCGGGGAAGCAGAGATAAGACTTCCACTCTCATGGCAGTTTGAACAGAAACATAACATCGAAAGCAGTAGATAACACTGAGAGGAAGACTGGCCATGTGCTGTACATGTTTTGTTTCATATGTGCTATGCTACAAGGATCAGTGTATAGCTTGGGACCAATTTATGCTGTTTTAAAGGTAGCTTCTTACTTTGGAACAAATCTGTTTTTTCCTTTTCCTTTCGAGAAACCTTTTAATAGTCTTCTGTACTGTAGCAAAGTCCTTCCGACATCTGAAGTTTTACATTGTGGACATAAAAAATATCACTGATGTATTCAGTAATAAAGTTTGGCTGAAAAAGTAAGGTGGCCAACTGCAGAAGAGAACTAGTCTTAGACTGTATTAGCAAACTGTGTGATTTGTATCACTATTAAGGCTTTCTAAGGCTTGCTTTACTCCTATGAAAAAATGGGATATCCATGTCCATTGTTAGAATCATAGTGAGGATTAATTAACTCTTATTGTAAAATGATAAATATTGCTATCTAAAGAGGCATGACCACTATAACCTGTTCATTACGCTGTACCTCCCGGAGAGTCTTAACAGCCCCTGGCCCCAAAGCAGAGAAATTTGATTTCTTTTCTGCTGGCGGTGATTTGTTTCCTGAAGTGAGAGTGATTCTGCTTCAGTTTGTGTTTTACTAGTTGAATTTGATTTTTAATGTTAGTTTTACTTTAACTTACACTTTACAGACATTAGATCTGATTAATGTGCTAGCATAGATTTGAAATTAAGGGACTCAAGTGATTACAGCCCAGAGTTTGGGATCATGTATAAACATGACTGGAGATCGTGTTGAAGAACATCGTGTTGCAGCTGGCCATTCGGTGAAATTCTGCATACAGGCCACATTTGGAAAAATTCCATAGAAAGAGTCAAATGACTGAATGGGTATCTTGTAGGACCAGTTTCTAGGCAGTGAGACATGACCAGAGATTTATCCATATGTCTAGAGTCCTTTGATAAATTTTGTAGAACGATTTTTTTCTCAGCCCTGTGGTTTTTCAGCTTGCTATAACATTTATCGAGTAGACTATGACTCTGTTTTTCAGAAAAATTTGTCCTGAAGAGGTAAATGTTAGAAAAAATGAGAAAAATATGATGTTAATAAAAGGTGCATCTTGTAAAAAGTTTTCTCTTGCCCTGAGTGAATAATTAACTTCATCAGTTATTTAAAACTCTACCTTCACCTAAACTTATGACTTAAAGGAAAAAAGGAAAATAATTATTTATGCAGAGGAAAAGAATTATTTATTCAGAGTGTGATATGAAACTGAAGAAATCCTAGAAGTAATGAGTATCAGAGGACTCCTAAGCATAAGAACAGCTCCTACAACCTTCCCATGGGGAATATTTCCCAAGAATTGGATTCTAACAGTCCTTATGTTTTGGCCTCAAGCTGATGATTAACTAACAGAACAAAACTAATTTTTTCTTGGAATGCTTTTGCACAGTTAGGAGCATAATAAGTTCTGTACCTTCCCTGAAGCTTAAGTATTGCTAAATGAGAGACACCAAATGTCAGGCCAGAAAACCACTAATGTTTCTAGACTTAATAGCTCTTTTGTTTTTATGGTTATTGTTCTTGGTTGGCATTAGCATAGGTGATATACACACGAGGGTTCAAATGAGCTACAGACTTGCATTAACTTCAGTTCTCCTCCAGGCGGAAGAATATAGTAGTTAATAAGAAGCCATGACCTGTAAGAAAGGACTGGAGATTTTAGAAGAGCTACTATATAGGTGATTAGGTACAGTGTTCTAAATAAAATAACACACCGAATTTTTATTTTTAAAAAATGAGAGTAAAAATGGAGAAAAAGATCTATTATTACAAGAAAATTGGTAGCTAAAATTGAGAAACATATATTTGAATAAACAACAAAGCATTTAAAATTTTGAAGGATCAAAATGAGATGAGGGGATAAATTATGATAATAAATCACAATTTATTAAAAAACATGAAAACAAGACTCCAAAATATAATTACTACAAACAGATACTTAAAAGGCTTGCAGAGTGGCTTGCAAATAGTAGGTAATAATCATTATTTATTGAGCAAATAAATTAAAGTTTAAAGCTTTCTTAAGAAGGTCTTGAAATCCAAGTTTTGAGTATTTTAAGAAGTGATAAAGGCTGAGTTCATTGGATGCCTATGGTGTGTCTTCTAATGTGTAATATACACATCAAATGCTACCTTTACAACAAACCTGTGGAGAATTACTACTCCATTTAAAGAGGTACCAACTGAGGTTTAGAGATGTGAAGAAAGCTCCTTGTTGTAAGACACAATAGGAAAGAAGAAAGCTGGGATTTGAGCTTTGTTTGTCCAACTCCAAAGCTTATGCTGTCAAATTTCCTGCTACACATATCCCTATATTCAAGAAGAAAGGAAGGCCAGTGGTTAAAGGCAAGACTCATAGGCAGCATTCACTACTTCAGAAGACACTTATTGTATGCATGCTGTGTACTAGACAACTACCAGGAGGTGAGAGTACACAGACGCTAATTGTGGTCTTAAGAGATGCCAGAGTCAGGCTGCAATGGATGATTGCACTTTCATGTAAATAAATTGTGACTGAATACACAGAAAATCTCAGCCTGCCTTGGAAGCACAGAACTGGGCCAACTCTTCCTGTCTAGGGAAGGCTTTTTTTTTTCTTTTTTCTTTTTTTTTTTTTTTGCTAAATACTAAGCTAAATACCCACAGATAGATATGAACTCATTGGAGTCAGGAGCACATTGAGAAAGAGAGAGGAACATCTGTAAGGTTCTATGCGGTCAGGAAATAAAGATGAAGTCTAGATATTGGCTAGTGAACAGAAACAACCAAAAGTGGTATCCTAGTGTTGCTGCCCACTCTCCCAACTGAGGCATTCGGAAGCCATTGAAGGATTTTAAGCAGAGGAGTGTAATAGATTTTTTGTTTTTGAAAATGATCTATCCGTGTATAGTGCTATAAATGGAGTTGATGGTAGAGACCAAAGACTGCTTCGATTTTCTAGGCAGGTTTTCATGATGATGCCCAGACCCATGGTCACTGAAGGGGTCCACTCTTAGGATGCATAGAATCAGCTAATAGGGCCAGGAAAAGAACACCTTAACTTCTACTTATTTTTGTTTCAACTACTTAAATTTATAGTTTTGCGGATTTTTATAATGGGCAAATGTGTATATATATATATACATATATATATATCCATATATAATGTTTTGAAGTGTAAATGTTTGAACACTATTTTGAAGCAAATAATCGGGCATAAACGATATGAATTTGATAGGGTTTGTTAGGGTTTGTAGGACTTGTATAAATGGATAGAAGGTGATGGGGATTACGGTAAGAGAGATACAACAGGATAACACAAAATGAAACTAATACGTTAGTGATGATTAGCTATTTTACACGTGAGAAAACTAGTCAGAGGGATTCATTGACCAACTTTTCTCAAGAAATAAATGGCAGAGTTAGGATTTAATAACAGACACAAACTGTGTCAATATTGTGGTTATAATTTTTTGGACTAACTTGTTTTAGTGTGAGGGAATTTACTGCTTATCTGTTGATTTTTTTTTTTTTTTGGTAGCAGCTTACATGAAAATCTGAATCTCTCTCTCTCTCTCTCTCTCTCTCTCTCTCCATATCCATATATTCCTTGCCCAAAAGAAATGTAATTATTATGTATCACAAACACCACCCATATAAAGGACTGCTACTTCTAATAACCTCCCTCTCCAAGGAGAGATGGAATGTGTCCCTCCACCACTGAGCCATGGCTCATTTAGGCTGCTTTGATGAAAGGAATATAACAGGAGGGACCTTGTACCAGACCTAGAGCTAATTCTTAGGAACACTAGCGGTTTCTGCCTCCCACTGCTTGACACTCTGAGCTGCCACGTAGAAACTTGCTAAAATCATAAATCATAGTGTCCCCTCTTTTTATCTGATTAAAATGTGTTAATATCCTGTAACTATCATGATGTTCATCTCAATCTTGTCCTATTTTTAAATACAAAGCTTAATGGGCTAAATCAATTCTTGCAGTGCATTGAATTTCACCTGGATGACCAAGCAAGTCTGTCTAGGATCAGAAAGAAGAGATGTGCATTCCTTGTACTTTTCTCTTTTATGGAAAATCTGCAATGTCGTCATTGTCAGTGTCATTTAAAGAGTGCAACGCAAATAAGTGTTATTTACTGCTGACTTATGATTTGTGATTATAGTGCAGAAGCAAGCCCGATCCTGGAATATACCTATAAGTTGTATTTTTGTTTCTGCTTTTAGTTATAGTCATCTGCTTATTTGTCCTGGCTTACTAAGCATTATCCAGGGGATGACAGGGTAGCCTTCAGAGACCTGCGACTTTTGCCCCATCAGTGACAGAGTCCAGCTTCTTTTTATACTTGCATATTCAAATTTCTCTTCACTTATACAAGCTCGCCTATTAAAGGTTAGTTTATTTTTCAAAAGAGCTCTGTAAAGCATACTTAAAAATGAAGAGAAATGCTAATTGAGTTTTTATTAGTTTTGATCTATATGATCTAAATGATCTATTTGGCTGTTTTTTAACCTAAAGAAATGGGTATTTTCTATTATGATATTCTATGTACATTTTTGTGCAAGCCTTACGGTGATCTCACGGAGCATGACAGGTGGAAAGGGGACATGCATGCTTTTCCTGTGTGGGAGAGGAGGCTCGATGAGCAATTTGCTTCATACTCAAAAGTGACAGAGCTCGAATTTGGATTCAGGACTGCTAATGGAGAGATCATTTCAAAAGCCAAAATACGCTTCTGTGATTGTCAGTGAAAGATTCTCTAGAGAAATTGCTGCTACAGGGGGCTCCCAAGAGAGCTGCAGTATGACTGTGCTTCCTTTCATTTCAAATAATCTTGAAGATTTGGTGAGAAGGTGAGATATAGTGAGGAGAAGTACTTGTCACTGGTGGTATGATAGCAGTAATTGCTAAAATTAGCACCGCTCCTCCACATGAAGAAGAGTTATCCTTTTGGCACATTAGCTCCCAGATGTAATAGCCCAGTTCAGGACTTACGTAGTCCAAGCTGATGTGGACCTATCATTTTGATTTCAAGATGTGTATAGGCATTCATTTATTAATGGCCAGTTTATTCAGCTCATTTTTGGCCATTCTTCTCCAATGCCTGTCCTTGGCCAAGACCGACACCCTGAGCCAAACCTGCTTCTCCCGCTGGTAGTCATATCCACAAGACAACTTATTGGAAAAGCTCTTCAGTCTTGCAGCTGTTTTTCTTCCCAGAGGGGACTTTTTTCTGTTTGTTCAGGCAATGAGTACTTCTGGCACTAGCAAGAACTAGAGAAAAGTGCTTTATTCCAGTGTAGCGCCTTGCCCAGGATTCTTTAAGGATAAAGCTCTCAAAAGTATCCTTCTGAAAGCAGGAACCTATAGTGTATATACGCTTGCACCAATACTGTCCATCTTCTTTTTTTCAATTAATTAAGATTTTTGGTATACTTTAGACATACATAATGATCACATTCGTCAAAGAAATTTGACTGTACATGATGTGTCTTCATTTTTTCCCCCATTCTCCTTCCTTCTCCTCAACCCTTCTTCTCCTGCTTTATCTTTCTCCACAGGAATAATGATCTCTGAGGATAAAGCTCTTTTACCTATTTTACTAATTGTCTTTTATCTCCTAGGATTCTCTAGAGAAACATTTACATGAGGCTGGATATTTTTGTTTCCCCCATACATTACTGCGAGTGTCAGACACATAGAAGTAAATGTTTATTGAAACAATACATTTATATGTAGGTCTATTTCTTTGTCTGTATTTATTTAAATTTTCCTTGCTAAATCACTAATTGCCCAGGCTGGGCTCAAACCTATCATACTCCTGCCTCAGCCTCCCAGGGTTCTGGGACCACAGGCACCATCCCCAGCTTTTGTCTGTAAATTTTTATTTTATTTTGTTTTATTTTGGTACTGGGATTGAACTCGGGTCCTTGAGTTTGCAAGGCAGGCCACTAACTGCTAAGCTAAATCCCCGGCCCTTGTCTGTAAATTTTTGATGATGAAAGCACAGTATAGGCAGCTTCTGTTAATCAAATGATTTACATTTCTGAAAGGAGTGCTTGGTAACAAATAAATGATACTGTTCTCCAAGACTATTCTCAAACTCCCACCATATATTACTGAAACATTATTAAATATCTAAATGCCAACCCACAAATGATTCCTTGATAATATAAAGCAGTCCAAGCACAAGCTACCCAATTGCTTAAGGATGAGTACTGTAAGTAGGCTTCTGTGCAGTCTACAATATTACTGGGAGTTTTCCTTTTCCGGGACAAGGAGCGAGGGATGATGAGATACTGTGGCAAATGCCAGAAGGAGTCCAGGGTGAGACTTCTGGTTGTGCCTTCAGCCCCCAACAGGAGCACATGACAGCTCAGACCTCGAACAAAGGGTGGAGAAGTCAGTGCCATATAATGTCATTCAAAGATTTTACAGCTTTAGATTATAATCACATCAAGAGATCAGTAGAGGTGGGACTATGATATGATTGAAGTTCTCTTACAGGAAAACATGTCTAGGATAGATGTCTATCCTGTTCTATTCTATTCTAATTTCTGAGACAGGGTCTCACGATGTAGTTCAGGCTGGCTTTGCACTCACTATGTCGCCCAAGCTGGCCTTGAACTCATGGCGATCCTCTTGCCGCAGCGTCCTGAGTGCTGGGATTATAGGTCTGCATCACCACGCCCAGCCTACCTGTCATTTCTGATCTGCACATGCAGTATTATTTAAGGACATTTGATTTTGAAAGTGTATTCCTAATAAATTTTTGTGAGTCACTATAGAAAATGGATGATGAGATATTAAAAATAGGTAATTGTACATCTCTCAGAGGCTTTTTGAGAATTAAATGGATATTCTCTGTAAAGGACCTGACCGTATGCATTATTAATGGTATAATGATGAATGCTATTGTGTTCAAAGGAGGGAGAAAAGTAGAAGAAATTGTTGTCCCTAAATTCATCACAAATTAATGACATGCTTATTTTTGCTCACAAACATTTTCTCTCCAATCCATCGAGTGTTTTTTCCTGACTCAGTAATCTTACAGTTTGCCAATTGGGTGAAAATGAAATAGAACAGAAGCCCCACAGATGGCCTGAAGGGTCACTCGGCCGGCTGTGAGCAAGCGATCTGCTGTTGCCCTCTCCAGCCATAACTATAACCATTATTCTTTCCAGCTGCTTTGTATAAGCCTCATAATTCGTAGCGACTTGGCTGGTGTTCCAAATAATATCCCAAACATGTTCCCAAGGTGGGCTAAAAGCTGGCCAGGTTTTGATTACACGTTTTTAAAATTTTGAGATGAATTTATATCCTCTTAGGCCTATTCAAACCCTACTGTATTATTTCAAATGCCTGGTCTTTAACAGCTTTGCAGATCCAGCATTGCTGTTGGGAAAAGACAGGCGTACTGTGAAATGAAGTAACGATTGTTTCTGCATCGTCAGTCAGAAGTATCGATGGTAAGATGTCCCCGATTGTATGGCGTCTGATAGGCCACCGGGGCACACCTGGGTACCCAGCCTGGTTGGTGACGTGAAGCACAGAGGGAAGAGGGGCGGGGTGTCTCCTATGCCACCTCTTACGGTACTATACTTTTATTTTTCTTTTACAAAAGCAAGAACTTTTTAAAAAGAATTCTGATTGAGTAGTTAAGTGTTTTATTTCCCCTTGGATGGTGAATATTTCCCCTTGGATGGGAGGAGGATTTGAATAGTCCTCATAAACCTAATTTAATAAAAGGATGGTCTCTCTCTGTTGCCAATAGTTTAAGAAAGTCTAATGACATCATATCGCTAAGTCAAAGCCAGACTTTGTGTTTATATGACCATTTCAGCTTCATAAACACAACTTTAAATTTTAGCTTCTGTTTGTCCTTTTTTTTTAAAGTTGGTCCATGCTATTTGGAGCTTAAAAATACATATTTGAATGTACAGGTTACATGGTACTTGTACCAGTCTGGGAAAACAGTGTTGGATACAGTTTGAAAGGATAGGAGAAAAATTAAGAAGTGTTAGAATGCCAAGAAATCAAGCAAATTAGGGAAACACAAAGTTTATCTACGGAAAAACCAAATGCATTTTATTGATAATGGGCTAATTAATATATTTGAGGTTAAATGATCCCTTTTTTGGTGATTGAAGTCAGGGCTTTAAGAATACTAAGTATGCACACTGCCACTGAGCAGTCTTCTTAGGTTTATCTTCTTAATGTCTTTATTTCCCACATATGCATTTAGAGGTTCAAACACTATACCAGCACACATTAAGCCGCATAATCAAACAAGAAAACTGATATAGAAAAATTGTAATGTTAAAAAAATTGAAGCTGTGGATCAATTTGCAAGAGACTTATGGCCTATACTGGGCAATTTCTCAGTGGTTTCAAAGTGAATAAGGGAACAATGGAAAAACCACAGAAGCTTCTTTGCATGTCAGCACATCTTCAGATGTGTATAATAAATACAGCACAAAGTGTGAACAGTGATATAGCAACCACTGTAAAAAATTTAAAAAATAAATTAATACTTTGAAAAATGCGAATTCCTCAGTTGGCTGGTATTGAAATAAAACTATTAATAGGTAAATGCCCATTGAAGCCATTCAGACATATGTTAAAGTTGTTCCTCAAGGGAAACACCAGGCCAAGATGCATTTTCAAGTTATATCCGATAAGAAAGCCAAACACTATTCCAAATTTCTTTTTTGTCATTTAAAAATTTATTTTGGTTAGAACACTTAACATGAGATCTACTCTTAACTTTTCAAATGCTTAATACATCATTGATAACTGTAGGTGAAATATTGTAAAGGAGATATTAGAACATCATTAGTCACCCAGAACTGGAACTTTATATTCACGAACAACAACTGGCCATTTCCTCTCCCCCCTGGCTCTAGGAACCACTGTTCTTTTCTGCTGGCATGAGCTGGACTATAGAAATCTCACACAAACATAATTATGCAGCATTTGCCTTTCTATAAGGAGCTAATTTTACCTAGAATCTGAGTTCAAGCATATTGTGATGTTCTGCCACTTTCTTGCTTTGTATCTTAAGTTTTTCTCGCTATTTTCAAAATTATCTGGTTTTCACAATTTGTTTCTGACGTTCTTCGTGTACACTATTTTGGGTTCTTCCCGGTTATGAAGCCTTTGGCTTCATTTATCTGGATGTTCATTTCCTTCCCCAGATTTAATACTTTTTCAGCCATTATTTATTAAATATTATTTCTCTCCCTTTCTTTTCTCCTTCTGAGACATCTGCAGTCCTATATCAGTATGCTTGATGATATATCATATGTTCTTTAGGCTTTATTCACTGGTTTTCATTTTTAAAAATTTTTGCTCTTCTATAGGTCAATTTTAAATTCCTTCTTTGTAGGTTTACTGATATTCTGCTTGAATAAGTCTGCTGTTGAAAACTTCTAGTGAATTTTTTAAATTCAGTTCTTGTGTTATGAAATGTTTTGGAATTTATTTGGTTTATTTTAAACTCTTTTGTATCTTTGTTTATATTATAGTTTTAGTCATCTCTCATTTTCCTGATTTTGTTTAGTTGTGTATTTGTATTTCTTTGTAACTCACTAAGCTTCTTTAACATGTTTATTTAGAATCACTAGTTGAGTAATTAATAAACTTTGTTCGTTAGAGTCAGGTGTCGATTTTGTTTTGTCTTTTGTGTCATAATTCCCTACTTCTCTGTGATCCTTATCGTTTTGCATTCATGACTATGCATTTACAGTAACACCTGTCCCTCCCATCTGTATAGGTTTGATTTACACCAATATGGCCCTCTGGTCTGTGTTTGTGGTTTGGAGGCGAGCATAGCTGCCTTCCAATATGCCTGCCTAGAGATTCTGGCGTCCTCTGGATACGTCTTCTCTGGAGTTATGGGAATCATGGGGGAGGATATTGCAGCCATTTCCTACTGGTCTCCCTCCATCCCTAAAGAAGCCTTGGGTTCTGTCTTGGTCTCACTGAGCTATGCAGATATAAGGTGACACCCTTCACCCCTTATTCCTTTGCTTTTATCTACTTCCCCAAATCACAAGAGTTCCATCATCACTCCAGCAAAGGCAGAAACCAAGCTGGCAAGGCAGTGCCCTGAAAACTGTTATATCCTCTCACCTCATCCTGGGGTCAGCGTCAGGGGCTGCCGCTCCTCTCAGTCTTGCAGAGCCTTGCTGGCCATCTGAACCTTCCCACGCTTTTCTTTCTTAACACCGTCCTGGCTCTGTCGTATGCTGGTTCAATCAACTTCTCACCTCAGTTTTCTATCAGAGTTTTTAAGAAATGCAGGGCAGTTCCCTACCAAAAAATTCTCTAATTTACTAAAATCAAAGTATTTAAAAGAAGAACCTCTCACAGTCATTTCAGTCATACACATAGAAACAAAAGTCACAAAGGAAATAGCAAAGAAAATTCAGTGTATATAAAAAAGATACAGTCCAACTTTGGTACATTCCTGTTATGTCTGAAAGAACCATTTAATTTCAGGGAACGAATCAATGTAATTTAACTTGTTAGATAAAGGAAAATCATATGATTATGTCAATTTATGTAGAAAATACATGCTAAAATATAACCTCATACATAAAAATAATTATCATGAAATTTATATTAACTTTGTGTACTTGATAAGTTGATTCCATTCATTAAAAGGATAGTCATTATTCTAATTGAGAATACTTTTGAAAATATGGAATTATGAATAAATAATATAATCATCATTATACTCTGTATTATCATGGGAGTTCTGGGCAGAACATAATGAAAATATTACAGATAGATAAGTTGAAAAGGAGTACTATATAGCTACATATGCCATATTTATTTACATAGAAAACCCTAAATATTCTACAAATAAATTATTAAAAACAAGAATATTTATTGGAATGACAACATAAGATTTATATACTAGGGTAAATCGTATTAAATTTGCCATTATTTGGTCATTTTTACATAAAAATTATCATTCAATCTAATCCAAACTCTGTTTCTAAATATCAAATGAAAATAATAAAATATATAATCTCTGATGTCACTTTTAGTATTAATAAGTAATATAAAATGTTCAGAAATATTGCTGACAGATGATGTCTTACTTTTTCCCATTGCTTCCTCACCCAAAGTTAAAGGAGGAAAAGTCTATTAAAGCTCACAGTTTATAGGATTTTAGTCCACAGTTGGCTGGCTCCAAGGCAGGGTGGCATGGCAGAGGGACAGCACAGAGGAGAAACGGTTCATGGTATGGCAGGTAGGAAGCAAAGAGCACAAGAGCAGCAGCAGCATCCTGCCTGTCCCTTTTATCCCTTCTAGGCTACCCACTTTTTGGTGGTGTCACCTACACCTACAGTGGGCCTTCTCATTATTTACACCCAGAACTATGCCAAAACAATCAGTGGACTAATTTAGTAGTATCACACCTTAACTTCAGCATCACACATCATAGATCCATTTCTGAAAAGCTCCACCTATGACCACTTGAGGCATTGGGGAAACATCTAGATACAAGCCATAACATACTGTATGCCAGGCTTCCACTGAGAAAAGTGAGAAATTCTATTCCTGAATGGTAAACAGTGTCTAAATATGTGACAATTTTTGACATGATCAAAAATAAGAATGAAATCCTGTTAAGTTTTTAATTTCTTCATTTGATTTACAGACTCAGTGTAATTAAAAAGAACTAATGCAAACTCAACTACAGGGTTTTACAAGGAAATTTATGAGATGATTCTAAAATTTCAGTAGAATAATAACTACCAAGAAGAGCCAGACCATTTCTGAAAAATTGTAAGAAGCAGAGAGCTATCTTACCAAACCTTAAGATTTACAAAATTATTATGATTAAAATAGTATGGTACTAATATAGACATTTAAAAACAGAATATAATAGAATTTGTCAAAGGGAATATACCTATGTATTTATAATACTTTGGTGTATGACGGAAATAGTATTTTGGATCATAGGGTAAAAAGGATGGAGTACAAAAATGGTTGTGTGTATTCAGATAGATTAAATTGGACTTATATCTCAAACTACATACAAAAATCATTTCTAGTTCATTAAATACTTAACTATCAAAAACAAAACTTAAAAACAGAAAAAGGAAATGCTGTAGCTTCAATAATAAATTTCTAAAATAGCAAGCATGCATTATGTACTTCTCTAAAATTAAAGATAAAAAAATCTTAAGGAATCCATTAAACTGAACACAGTTTACCCATATCTAAGTACATAACTATGTAATTTGACAATTAAGTTACAGTTTTTGAAGGATATTGATCTGAAACAAGCATTTCTAACTTTCTAAAAGGTGGAAAATTTGGGGAGTATTACAAGAATATTTCAAATGACACAAAATAATTCACTAGAATCTGCTTACTTAGCGATTTTGTATTTTGCTTACCTTGCAAAATCTTTAGGAAACAGAAAAAAATCAATGCTGTCCAGGTTTTCATTAATTTCAGGTAATACGAAAAAAGCAAAATGCATATTAAACAATAATACCAACCTTTTAAAATGTTAATCTGATCCTAAAAATCTATAATTATCAGTACTGCAGAATGGAAACTATTGCAATGGAGAAAATTTAAAGCCAGGTGGAAAGTGAGTGCATGACTTGTTTTTCAGTGATTCCACATCTAACACTGATGGATCAACCAAGCTCTGTGAGCATGACTATGGGAACTTTTCCATTTGATAAGAATTGTAGCAAAATGTGAATATGACAAGAAACATTTATGCAGAGGACAGATATGCCTGCTGAAAATGAGTCCACTATTTCAGTCATCAGAAATAACCAAACAATGAACACAATAAGAGTTGTGGCTAAGAAAATAAAATGTAATCAATTAG
Organism: Fukomys damarensis; assembly: GCF_012274545.1. Lineage (NCBI taxonomy): Eukaryota > Metazoa > Chordata > Mammalia > Rodentia > Bathyergidae > Fukomys > Fukomys damarensis. The sequence goes on from NW_022900939.1 coordinate 36,281,900, forward strand.
GAATGATCTCACTAGTTACTTTATATCATCACATAACTTGTGCAGAATGGAAAAGAACTACTGTTTGCTTTGAAAATTTCAAAATGTTTATTTACCAGATAGCTACATTAAAAAAAAAAGATCAGGTCTTCCTCAATCAATGGCAAAATTGGAGAAAGAATGATACTTTAGTTAGACACAGGTAAAATCTGATTCTTCCCAATAATCTAGAGTAAGGATGAAATAATATGCATGAAAAATAAAAGTGGGCTGCAGAAGGTTTAAAGCAAGCAAAACAACCCAGGCCATTGTATAAGGTTTGCTTTAGGAAAGCTTGAGATGAATACAGCCAAAAGCTCCACATTAATTAAAAACATTAATTTATTGCTCTTGTTTTTTGTGAGGAAGTACGAGAAGATCTGAATCTGTGAAGTGAGAATAAAATTCCTTTTAGGCTGAATGAACTTTTCAGATGTGGATGAAAGGAGGCGTTAAAATATATATATAT
>NW_022900939.1:36282416-36311266 GCF_012274545.1 Fukomys damarensis
TCAGGACCTTGTGCTTGCCAGGCAGGAGGAGCACAGCTGAGCTATATCCCTGGACAAGAAGATGAATATTAATTGGCCTGGGGCAACGTGAGCACCATGTCCTGGAGTGTTAAGGAGTAGAGTGGCACTGGTAGGTCTGGTGAGTTGATAGAGGAACCCAAGAGAGGCCTACACACCACAGGAATAGACATTTATGGACTTTGATTGGTCAAGTGTATGACTTTAGCCATGCAAGATACGAGTAGGGCTACTTGATTAACAGACCAAAAATATTTATTTTTCCTTCAATTCTTAAGTACATATTTTAAGGTCAAATTCCAGTTTTAACAGTGACCTCTTATTTTGGAGACAGGAAAATGATAATTTGCTACCTTCCTGGGAAGAAAACAAGACACATTAGGTAAATTATAATGGAGCTGAATCAAAAACACAATGCATTAGTTTCTGACCCTCTGGTAAACTGAGATGGAGAAAGGGGGACAGGAAAAAACCCAAGCGTCCTGATGTCTGCGCCCATCCACCCAGCGTAAATGGAAATTCACCAGGCTCCAGACTGCTTTTGTGGATCATCCAAGTCGACTGAAAGACGGCGAGGCTTCTACGGGATAAATACCCATAAGCTGGGTCAATGAACTACTGCGGGGATCCAGCTGAGTGAAAACAACAGGGAGTGTGTGACGCAAGGGTGCGCTTCCTCGCATTCCTGAAGGATTTCAGCTTCATTTTTTCTAAACGCTGCATGTGCCAAAGGGAATCTGTGCAGCCGCCATATGTGACCTGTGAGAAGCCGCTTGGCTCTATCTTCATTTCAAACTGACCTTGCAGGACAGCACAGATGGACCCACCGCCTCAACACTACCGGAGAAAAGCAGTAGCAGCTAATTCACGTTTATGATCCACCTGCAATCTTTTAACAAGCATGATGGGGTGTCAGTAATACAGAAATAAACACGGAGCCAGTGGTTCTCTTCCTTACGATGACGGGAGCTGAGCTCCTACTGGCGAGCCACGCTCTCGAGGCAGGGCACCCGCCACGCTTACTCTCTGCCGCCCTGCCCTGCTTAATTCACTCACTCATTTACCTCTCTCTCCCTCTCTCTCTCTCTCTCTCTCTCTCTCTCTCTCTCTCTCCTTGCTGGTGAGACCTGATAACATGAGGTAATCCACTAGGGAGAACAGCAGGAGTTAAGGAGGACATTGAAATGATTACTTTTATTGGGAAAAGCTGGGCCAATAAGTTACATTTCTATACCTTTCCCATCACAACTTTCAATATCATTTAGTCTTTTCCCTTTTTGGAGCCCGATCGTTTCTTCTTGCTTACTAATTGACTACGCGTGCTAGTGGGAGTTAGTGTCTGAACCAGCTGGGTCTTCAGAGACAAAGCAATGGAAGAGCGATGAGAGAAATCAAGCCGAGGACAGAGGCAGACGACAGAGGCAGATGCTCCCGAGAGCACTGTCAGGGCCTGAGAAAGATGGAAGATGAAAGGCTGGCACCTGCCTCGGAGCTGTGGCTTGGAAACTGTCCCTGCATGCTTTCCCCTTCAACCGAGCACAGGGTAAGGAACTTCCACAGGATGCTTACAGCCCAAAACCGGCATGTCATTGGATCTGGGTTTCCTGTGGACTCTTTGGGGGCATTTTTTTCAGGTTCTTGGTGTCACAAATAATTAGACAAAACATGTAGAAAAAGTAATGAATCATTTTCTTCATCTCAACTGCATTAATTTCTGCTGTGATCTTTACAGTTTCCTCCCTTGTATGCACTTTGTGTTTAACTTGCTCTTTTTTCTAGAAGCTCGAGGTTATTTATTTGAGCTCACTGTTTTTCTGATGTGGGAATAACTAGGAAGGGGAAAAGGCGAGAGGGAGGGGGAAGAAAGGAAAGGAAAAGGAAAAAAACAATGGAAGAAAAAAACTGCAAAGCTTTCATAAAGAAGGAGGGGAAGAAGAATTGAAGGCAGGGCGACAAATGGGGCAACAAATCAATATATGTTATGTGCAGGTACAGACTATGATGAATGCGATCATTATGCTTGTCAAAGTGTATCGATAAAACTAATTTTAACAAAGAGAAAGAGGTAATGAAGATTCACATCTATTAAGGTAGAAAAATACACTGCAAAGTGAAATCTGGCCACTGAGAAGCTCATCGTGGCCACGAGGTGAATGGTGGGGTTCTTCTGTGTCTTTCACTCTTCTGCTTAATGTCAGATCGAGGCCAGCCTGTCAAAAGCCTGCTTGATTTTGTGCCAGATGTAAATAAGGGATTGAAGATAACATGTTCAGATTGGTACCAGAAACAGGGCTTGAGAACTGTATTTTGTACATGTGTTCTGGGTCTCCTGATTGACACTTCACACCCACTTGTCCAGCCAACTTGTCCTACCCTAATCTCCTGCCTCATTTCCCTCTGAGAGACACAAATCCCCATAATTTGAGGGGTGGTCACTATCTTTATATAGCTTCTTCCTGCTGAAAAGGGTTGTAGACCCTATCTACCGGGGATTATGTGCCCTCCAACTACCTAGGGATGTTAGGGCTCTCTGGCTGGGCTAGATCAAAACCTGTCAAAAGACAATGATATATGGAGAACGGTTGAGCTGTCCATTCAGTGGGGGAAAGCTATACTTAAGTCCAAATGAGAAATCAGTGGGTATTTTTGTAAAACATTTGATTGTAGTTGTCCATTTTAAAGTATTAAATGATCTAAAATACAAAGTTCCTGAATTAGCCTAATTGTATGTATAGAAGAAGAAAGATAAATGTTTCTGTATTTCAAATAAGAAGCTCTATTAGCAATTAAAGGAAGGGTTTTGAACTGGAAGTAGAAAATTCATAAGATTAAAAAGCTTCTTAGTTAAGGCAACAATGTACTAGTGTGGTGTTCAACTGAAGCATTGCTTACTTACAAAATATTTCCCTCTTTACCTAGTGGAGCCTACATTTCCAGATGCTCACCATTATTTCTGTATAGCTAGGTTTGTCTAGTACATTCTGAGGAATTGTAAACACAAATACAAATTAAACATGAAAGACTTAATTTTCCCTGTTGAAAATATAAAAAATTTCCCCTTATTGTTTCCTTAGATTATGTCTTTAGAAAACATGTTTGATAGTAAGCACTGTCTCTTCTGTTTGAAATGTGTACAGATCATTTTGAAAATCAAGTATCACTTCATAGACCCAGGAATGTCCTTTTCAAGGACTTGGAAACTATATCCTTTGAATGTAAATATCCCACAAGATAGCATCCCTCTCTCCTAGTTTCAGAGCAAGGTTAAAAGCCTAACTTTAACTTACTCCTGGCCCCAAGCTGTAAAATTACCTGTTCTCATAATGACTTGAAGAAGTTACTTTTCCTTTCCATGAAATCAGTTAACTAACTCAGATGCGTATCTCAAATATGAGGTGAATTTAAGAGAACTACTTCTATCAAATTGCTCTCCTAAGCCCTCTTATTGAGGATTAGTTATGTTTTCCCCCAGAGAACATACATTTGCTATCTGTTTAGCTATAGGAACAGGGAGATGACTTTTACAGTCTCAGCAGCTTACCCATCATGTGTATTATGTGCACATGCTTGTTCAGTGATCAAGTGTTTTCTTTCTTCACTGTCTTTGTGGAGAAGCTTTTAGCTTGGGTAAAGATTTTGTGTTTAATTGTATTTACTCAACATCATCAACAATACTAACCCTGTTTTCGGGCGTGTTTTTCTTCTCCTGGGTACAAGATAGTAACAGACAAAAGAGGAGGCTGACCACTAAAGTCAAACTTGTCACTGTGTCTATCCATCTTCAGGTGTCCATTGGGAGGAAATATCTAGAAACAGATTAGAGTATTTCCATTCAGTGTTTGAAAGGTGAATAGGAAGTGTTTGCTTTTGGTTATGAAAGCTTGCTATATTAAAAATACTCCGAAAATATGACAGTTAAAAAACAGAACACCAAAATGCATTTATTGTATGAATATTCAATCATGGAGGCTTGTTTTATGGCAATATGCTGAGATTTTTGTGAAAAAAGTAATATATACAAGGTCTTTGTTTTTGCTTTTCTGTTTGCTTCTGTTTCCCATATCTGAATGCTTTCAAAATAATTGGTTTACAAAGAATGACCTTCTCCCTTCATCAGTCTTCTTCTTACGTTTGATCGGAGATGGACTGCCTCAGCGCCAGGCAGATAAATAAAAAGGAACGTGTAGTGACTTATATACATTCTTACTTCAGTATTTTTCCCAAGAAGGAACGCTTATTTTGATTATTATATATACTACATTTGTGATATTGTTCAGATAAAAAATACAACTGAGCAATGTTTGCAGTGAAAAAGCTATTTTTCAGTGCTGCTTTTAAGTATGTGGGTTAGATGGAACCATATTTTATATGCATGTGTATGCAGTTTGAAAATGTGATGTAAATTACTTTTGTAACATGAAGTTGTAGTTCTTCATTTTGGGATATGTTCATCAGATAATTAATTCCCTTTGGATTGATTAATATATTAAGTATATCTCTACCTGTCAGGGTATCTCTTCTCTCTCTCTCTCTCTTTTTCTTTTAAGAATATGTATGCCCAGCAGCCGATTATTGAATTTGGGGTGTTTCATCATTAGGTACATACATGATCACCCTAACTCTGCCTGAGGTAATTCCTAGGGGAAAAGAAGGAACCAGAACTAAGCACATGTTATCTTTTAAAAACACTCAGATGCTTGTAGGAAGAAATGCTGTAGCTCCCCAGCTAAGCTCCCTGTTTTATACTTGTTCTGTTCGTCTATTCTTAAGACTCAGCCACAGAGCTAAGACTCCCTGTGGTCTGCTTCTCCCACTAGCTTTCTGATCTCATTTCCTGTCCGTTTCCCCCCTCATACCTCCTCACCAGCCACACTGGCTTCATTTTCATCCAGTTTTGCACCTGTTATCTCTGCTGGAGTTAACTGTCCCCAGTCACTCATTTCTATTTTCACTCAAATGCCACCTCTAGCAGCCATCCTGGCTAACATTATACTTCATCTGGTATCTCTATATTTCCTTTCTGTTTTTATTTAATGTTTCACATCAGCCACCATCCCCATGCTACATACATGGCTCTTTCTTGTTGATTACGTTCTATGCCTTGCAATGCAGTATAAATCCAAAGAGGTAGGGTTGATATTATATATTGTATAACGTATATTGTATATTGTATATTGTTGTTACCGGAGTTGCAAGGATAGTGTCTGGCACATAGTTGGTGTTCAAAAATCATTTACTTATTAAAGGAACTAAGAGAAGTATATGTATTGTTTAGAGAATTGCACTTACAGACAATAAATATTTGCCTAAAGCCCTAGACACAGCTATTAAAGGACGCACAGAAATAAGATTCAAGCCAGGAAAGGTAAGTCAACAAGTCCAAAGGTCATTTCCCATATAGAAATGGATTTCAATGGTAACCATACCCTTCCTCATCTGAAGCTTCCTGAGGTAGATCCAATAATCTAATATGCAAATTATTCAACACCATGATGGTATCTGTTAGTTATAAATGTTGTAAAACATGATGGTGTCACATTAGTGAAACGAAAGGGGGATTATGTTTCAAATTTGGTACCCAATGAGGAATTCTTTGGGGAAGGGAAATTTAATCCAAGGCCTGCATGGAAATTATGATAATCTGCAGAAATCCTGACAAAACCTTTTCTAGAGCAAAGGAATATCTAGAATGAGGTTCCATAAGTGGAAAGAGCCAAGCAGACCAGAGGGATGAAAGGCCAGAATGGCTGGAACACGAAAAGCGGTAGCGTTATATGAGTTTGGAGAGATGAGACAAAGTGAGTTCATATTTGGCCTCTTACAGCAGAATAAGCAAGCACTGAATTGTTTATTTTTAGTCAATCAAACCAACTGGTCTATTTACTGAACACAGATCGCTCTCGTTGTTACCTGGTATGGCATTCACAGGACAAGAGTAAAGGAGTAAAAGGAGAATATTGCAACGATCCAAGTTCAATACAGCGATTCCTGAACCAATGTTGAAACAATGGGGAGGGAGAGAGGTGGGCAGATTTGAGAGACTTTGAAGTTGGAATCACCATAAATTGCTAATTGATGAAGGGAAGCGTAAAGGTCGAGGAGAAACTCAAAGCCAGACCTTTGATTTTAGATTAAGATACTCATGAATGGTACTGCTAAGGAGGATTAAAGGAAAACAATTTTAGGGATAGAATGTCTAAAGTTCGTTTTTGGCCATGTAGTTATTGCAATGCCCATCTGAAGACTGGTGGAGATGTCATATTGACAGATTGGGCTGATAATACAGGAGTAGCCATCCTAAGAACAAGACTTAAACCCATGAGAAGGGGGCACTTAAAAAGAAGGTACAGAACTAATATCGGTGCTTGGGTAAAGGAGAAATCACCCAAGGATCCTGGCAGGGAATGGCTGACCAGGGAGTTGCCATGTTAATGCAGATAAAGAGGGAGTGGCTAACTCTGCTGGTTATAATGGAGTGGTCCACTGAGATGTAGATAGAGCTGTGATTGCTGTGTTTGGCAACAGTGAAGAAATTGGCACCCTTGACAAAAGCCATGGCACTGTATTGGTGGGGACAGAAATCTAATGGGACAGAGAATCTATGACTTGGCAATTTCCCTGGAAAAAAGATAGATACTGAAATTAGTATCAATTAATAAATTTCATGACTTCCAATCTTATTTACTAAATAACGCTCATCTCGGTTTTTTATTCCTGTGACACTATTCAATATTTATACCCACTATTTTATTTATTTATGGGTACTTTAGTTGCAAAAGGTAGACTAATTTTTGAAACATAAAAGAAGAAAACATACACATAATTTTACTAATAAAATTAAACATTTAAATATTCAGATTACGTTTGAGAACAAGTCAGGATGAGGAACAGCTCTTTCTCATAGTTTAATTAGAGTATGCATTTGCATGTGTATGGAAATGTCTAACAGTTATTTTCAAAGACATGTTGAATTCGTGATATCTGGAGGGAATACTTATAATTTACTATTTCAGCACTTGGCAGATGGCAAGCCCCAGTAAATAATTTCGCCTTACAGAAACAATTTTTTAAGGCAAGACAGTAGTTGAAATCTCTCACTTGCCGTGGCTGTTGGATTCCTCCACCTGCCCTTGGCAGAGACCGGGCAGAGCATGAATGAAACTCGCCGACATGCTGCCAGAGTATTACTGTTTAAACTTATTGGATTCTAATAGTAGAATGTTAGAAGCTAGAAATAATCAGTTTTCAAATTCTTGACAGCAGGTGTTAGAGAGAGAGGAACAAAAACCATCGTATCTGAATTCAACCTACTGGACACTCCTGTCATGCGTGCTATGGCCTACTCTTTCAATATGTGCTGTCTTCCTGCTTGTAGCGGTCCTTCTACTTATGGAGGCTTCTTTAGTTACCTCAGCTGAAACAAAAAAAATGCCAACAATGCACTTCCTAAAATTTCCTTTTGAGTTCTTATGGACTTTATCATTCAGCACACTGTATCTGAAATGACTTTATAAACAAAACTCATTTTCCATCTTTGTCCCATAAAGATCACAGCTTGAAGATGTTTAGTACCTGGTGTGGCACAGTGCAAAGTGTTCTAGGAAAATAAGCTGTGTAGGTGGCAAAATACCCCTACCTCAGGGGGTTGAGAACTGCAGTATATTAAACAAACAAAATGGTTGTGTTCCTCTCCATTGTAAATAGGTTATTTTTTCTCAAAAGGCAATGTTTATAAAGCATTTTTTAAAAGTCTTAAGAACAAACAAATCTTTTAAATTCTGAGGAAGCTTTCTTTCAGTGTGAAATGACTTCATTAAATATATAATACAAGTTAAAGGGGAGTGGATCTGGTCTAATGTTTTTCTAAGTATAAATTGTGTATGTAGGGGTTTTCATACAATTTAATGTGCAATTTCCTCTCTTTGAAACTAAAACCTTTGATTTTTGAACAGGATAATGTTTGAATTAATTCTAAAGGGCATCCATATAAAACTAGAAGTATACCTAACAAAGAGAGATGGGCAGAAGTACTTGTGTTCTACAATTCTCTTCTTTCGCTTATTTAATTTCTATAAATACATTTTCTTCTTAGAGGTAAGGCAGCTTTTTTTTTTTTGTATAGGGTGTCAAACTCAGAATCTTGAGCTTGTGAGGCAGGTGACAGCATCACTGAGCTAAATCCCTGGCCCTAATTTCTATAAACGCTTTTTAAGGGACTTGCTTTTCAGAGCTCTCCACTACTGCCATTGGTTTTGTCCTTTATATTCCATGCAACAGGTAGTGCATAGCAATCCAGTCAGGAGAGCTTTCAGTGCTTTACTGGATCTATTATTCAAGACAATACTCCACATATCATGCAAAGAATTATTGTCAAAAGTCAGAAAAATAAAATATTCCAAAGCCATTTTCAACAAAATATGACTATCAAAGCTTCTGCTTACCTGGCACTCCTTTCCATGTTTTTCTTTCTAAGCCTCCCACTGTTTGTCTGCATTTTTCTCTGCTGATCCTTTCAGCTGATACAATCCAAGGAGATGAAATCATAAATTCTGTTTATTTTCTACCAGAAGCAGTTCATGCAGTCACACTGCAGTGTCTCTTTGAGGTGTCCTAGTCAAGAATTTGAAAGATTAGGATTAGTCTGTAAACAAATTGCAAGTCATTGATGGAGTCGGTCCAAAAGACTGTATTAAAATGGTTATTTATATCAGCAATGATAAGTGCATTTTATGTCATGAAGAATAAATGCCTGACCATTTCTTTATGGAAAACGCACAACTATTTTCTGATACTTTGTGTGTCTACATGTTGAATAGCATTACTTAACCCTTGCTTTATTTCTTTTAAATTGAGCAATACTTTTTTCCCGTTGTGTGCATTTATTAATATATTTACCATTTAAAGAATTGATCTGTAACTTATATGTGTGTGGCCTCTAAGATATTTGGAATTATTTTTATCAATTCAGTAAAACTCTATTATATGCAGCTTCTTAGCTCTTTTACAAGCTTTTTGTTTAATTTTAAAAAGAAGAAATCTGAGTTAGATACTGATATTATCCATAAAACCCACTAGTTCCCAGGTGGAGAAAATTAAATGATAGCTTAAATCTTCCCTAAAAAAAAAGGGCCTTTAGAGTCATCCTTTCTGTTTTCTGTTAGAATGGTTTGACTATTAGGAATCAATTATGAGACTTTTGTTACCTCTTGGCAACTTTCCAGGAAGAAAATGAACTTAGGATCCGTGGATGGTTTCGCTTATTTATGAAATTGTTGGTGTCTTCACTCCAAGTGTGCACCTGTGATAGAGATGCAAAAAAAAAAAACCCAGAAAGAAAGAAGAGAAAAAGAAAAAGCTTTCCCCATGTATTTGAGGAAATGAAACAACAAAGCAAAACAAAGCAGAGCAAGAGGCTTTTACATTTTGTCTTGGTTTCATTGTCTGAACCACTGACCTTTTGAGAAAACAATAACAACAACAACACTAATAGGACCTTATGTTTATCTGCTTTACAGTCATCAACAAAATGTTCATTGTCTTTGACTCCATTTCAGAGGAGACTTTGAAACAAAACTTGGGTTAATCTAAGATGCAATCACTATGGAAATTGAGTTTTTTTCCTTCCCTTTGTTAACAAATAAAGCATTGGTTTGTTCCTTCATGCTGTGATGAAGTGCTGATTTAAGGCTAGTAACTCCATGAAATTAGTTACCACTTGTCTCACTTTCTTTAACTTAGTAATAACAAACCCTTATTGTCATTCATTTTACAAAGTAGCCAGTCTCCCATCAACGTGGTAAATCAGCAGGGAGGTGGATGTTTTCACTCTCAGTAGTGGGATGGAGATGCAAGATTCTAAATGCAGTGGATCCCTTTTTCTGCCCCGGCAAGCCCGACAAGGTCCGCGCGCGCGCGCGCGCGCACACACACACACACACACACACACACACACACACAGTAACATGTGCTCTTGACAGTGCATCAAAGTAAAAACAAATGCAGCTTTTCCACTGCACAAATTTGTTTCAGAGAGCTCACCATGATTCAAGGGGTTCCAGGGGTACAGAGTCAGAGAGCTCACTAGAAGGAAGGTACCGGTTAAATTTACTGTTTTATTTTACTTTATTTTATTTACTTCTTGCCAGAGTCTGTATCACCATCCAAGACTATGACTTTGTGGTGTTGCTGTGACCTTTCCAATTCAGAAAGTAAATCATCTTCATTTATTACTCCAAGAACACCTGGTTGGCGAACTTTGATGGAGATAAAAATTTGGAAGAAAATAGCTAACATTCTAAGCTTTTTGTGCTGCTTTGTATTTCTAATGCTTCTAAATATGTTGAGATGATTTGTTTTTTTGTTTTCCCTGAAAAGTAAATAATGGTGACAGCAACCTTTGCTGTGGATTATGGAATTTTCAGACAACCCAAATGAGTTATGTAAAGCAGACATTGCTTATTTCTTTTACACACAATCTTAAGAGAAGATCTTATTTAGCTACTGAAATCCCTGATACATAAAAATGCTTCTTGGGTGTCATTTTTCTTTTTGTGAAACTAATAAAAATATTACATTATCCAAACAATCTATGTAGTGCAGTTTGAAGAAGCACAAGCAGGAGGCAGGTATATGGCCAGGAGGAATGAGCTGAGCTTAGTAGCTGTCCTTGAGGGCAGTGTCCCAGGGGCAGAGAGGGCAGGACCGCTGTCGCTAGATAGGGGTTGAGGTAGGGTGGCCATGTGCTTAAGAGTTACGTTTCAAAGTCAAATAGACCAGACTTTAATTCCTAACTCTGACGTGTTACCTGGGTGAGCATAGGCAGGTTAGAGAACTTCTCTAAGTGTCTCTGAATGCTTACCTGTGTGAACACACACACACACACACACACACACACACACACACAGAATTTGAATAAACTGTATGGTCACACAATTCAAAAATTGAAAGAATATAAAAAGGGATGCAGTAAAAAAAAATTTTGCTCTTATCAATACCTGCAGTTACACCTTTCCATTTCACCCAAGGCCTACCCCTTTCTTGTAATATTCTGGACTTCCTAATGCAAATGTTCTCATAAATATATATTATTATTTTCCCTGTCTCATACTAAAGTTAGCAAGCCAATCTCATTTTTAAGTTACTGTATCTTAGGAGCTAATCCAGAGTGCACTCTCCTTTGAGTATGGACAGATTTGAGACTAAGGAGGAGGGAAAGCTATGGACTTAAGAGCCAGGGCCATAAAGGGAATTGTAGTTTCCTCTGGTTCTTGTAAGATGCTGTTCTTGAACTCAGCTACCATTGCTGAAAGGAAGCCCAAGCAATTCAAATGGAAGGAAACCAGGGCTTGTGACCTGGACACTCACCTGGTTTCTAGCAGACAGATAACCCCTCTTGCTGAGCAATTATAGGTTTATACAAAAAAAATGGTGATTCAAGTGATTAAGTTTGTGGTATGTTGTTGACTAGTATTACATAATTACAGTATAATTATGGTTTATTTTTTCAGAGTTTCAGTTCTTGCAGGCCTGTATTGTTTCTAATCCTTTGCTGTTACAAACAAAGCTGTAGTTAGTGACTCTGTACATACTCTGTGCCGTACGTGTGTGTACTTATAGGGTGAAACGCCAAAAGTGGGGTTTGTGAATCAACTGAGAGATACCACCTTAAATGCTTCAATATATACCTCCAAGTTACCTTTGTTAATAGAAGATTTATGAGAACTTATGAAGTAGAAATTAAAAGAAGAATTTATTTTTCATGAGGGCTGAAAAGGATGACATAAACCATAGTGTAGCAGAAAACACGGGGCCCAAACCGTAGACACCACAAAATGATTCACCACCCATGGCTTTTTGAATCATTACTTTCTCAAGAAAAAATAGTTGAATATTAGATGTGAAGATTTTATTTCATGATGTTAAAGCTGGAAATATTTTGAGGGACCTTTACTGGTCACTTTCAATCTCAAACATTGTCCCTACCGCAGAATAAGGCCTAGTATTATTTTCCAAAAGTAATTTTCGTTTTGAAACTCTGTTTCCTGCCTCATGAAGTGGTTTTGCCTCTATGCTGTTTAAAGCACTGTGTGGTTCAGGGATTCCTGAGGTGACAGAAGAATATGTTGTTTTATCAAGTGTTTGATTAGATGCAGAGACATTCTGAATATCTGCCGAGAAATGATCCTGCAACAGATCAGGCTAGGGATGATCTTAAGCAGTGTTCTTTTTCTTCTATGTGTCAGGTCTATGCTAACTAAGAGAGGCAGCCTTATATTGTGGAGACAACTCCGAAATCTCAGCAAATCTGAAATTTCTTTTCTTAATAGAGTATTTCTGGTGTTAGATCATGCAGTCACAAAAACACGAGAGTCCAGCAGAGTAGCAGTTGCGTCCTTGCACTGTGTTTTAGTTTTGGGGTGATACCTGAATATGGGAAATACAGCAGCTACCACAGCAGTCAAAACCAAAGGTTACAGGGAGACGAGAGAAGCAAAACCATCACTCTAATTTCACTCCCTACAGTGAGAGAAAAAGAGGCTGACAGGAAAGAATGCGAATCATGTACTATTATTGCAATGCATGGCTTGGACCTATTCAAGTCACTCATTGGTTTACAAAGTCTCATTTAGACAGTGCCCTGCAGGTATCTGAGCCGTAGACAAATTAAATAAGCAGAGCACTTACTGGGCCACAACAGTGTGACTAGTATCCTGGAAAAAAATTGGCATATGAGTAATTCCTACTGAAAGGACTGTCAGGAGAACTGTGGGTGTGTTAGTTCTTCATGGTACAGAATAGAGAAAGCGGTGACAGAGTGGTATGCAGGGAGAAAACCAAGTTCGTATACTGTCCCCTTCAGTAATACTGTTTTGGAATGAACATTTGTGTTCCTTATCATGCATTTCACACATTTCTAATCCGCCATGTGACTCTTCTAGAAGGTGGAAACTCTAGGTCATGAGGGTGGAGCCCTTGTGAATGAGATTAGTGCCCTTAAAAAAGTGATTGCAGGTCCAGTTTTGTACCACAGTGGTGCCGTGCCTGCCTTGCAAGCTCAAGGTCCTGAGCTCGATCACTAGTACTGAGAAAAAAAAAAGAGAGACAGAGACAGAGAGAGAGAGAGAGAGAGAGAGAGAGAGAGAGGAAGGGAGGGAGAGAGAGACGGAGAAACCTCCTTGTTGTTCCCTCTTGGAATATGAAGACCTAGCAAGGAGCCACCTCTCTACAAACCAGAAAACAAGCCTTACCAGACTGGAATCTGCCAGTGCCTTGAACTTGAACTTTCCAGCCTCCAGAACAGTGGGAAATGAATGTTTGTTTTTTAAGCCACACAATCCTTGCTCTGCTATAGCAACCTCAATATACTATTACTTTTACCAAAGAAAAATCAGAAAAATAAGCACAAACACTTCTACCTCTCAAGTAATAGATACAAATTAGTGACCACTTGTTTAAAAATTCGCAGGCACTTTTCATCAGGAAGAAAGAGAAAATAGTATCAGCCAGTAATTGTAAGGATCTAATGAGTTAAAGTGAAGTGCTTCAGGTCAATGCTCAATTTATATTCAGAAACCGTCACAGTTATTATTAGTGCTGTCATAGATGCAAAGTGCTTTAGGTATTAAAGCAGACACTGTAATCCATTCTTGTGTAGATATTTATTATTGTTTATCAGGAACTGTGCTATGTGTGAATGATGACATTACTACCCTTAAGTCAAATGTTGGGGAGGTAGACTAGGCTAATAAATCCTTAAAGTGATATATAATAAATATAAAAGTCAAATATTTGCAAGGAATTCTGAGAGCAGAGAGAGCGATTGGGACTGAAGGACACGTGGAAAAAAATGAGTATTCATATGTTCGTATTCGTTGTTTTGAATGATTTTAAATATTTTTTCCCAACCATGAGAAGGAGTACAGTTTTAAAACTAATTTGTCCTACATTGTTATTTTTTTCATTAAAATCAATCTTGGCAGTTGTAGTCAGGGTTGACTGTAAAGAATGAAAGAAATTAAATCAGTGTATCCCTAAGCTCTCAGTGATTGCCTGAGCACCTTGGGTTGACCGAACTGATAACGATACCTTAACTCCACACAGTCTTATTTGTATTTTATTTGCTTTCTGTTGAGAAAACTGGAAGCTATTCTTCCTCACTCACCTATGCTATCGGTGCTCCTGATACAGAGAGGATGCTACACCTCACAGCAAATGGCTAAAATGTCTAGGTGACTTTTCTGCATGTGTTTTCCGTTCCATCTTCTCTTCTTCATTCGCCTTGACAACAAGTTCTGGGTTCTCAATCCTTTCATTCCTGAGTCTATTGTGTAATTTCCCCTTGACAAAACAAGATTAATCATCATTTCTGGTTAAGTACCTCTATTTTTTGTCAATGAGTTTGGCAGCATAAAGAGTCAAATAGCCAAGTCACCCTGTGATTGGGAGGGTAAGCCTCCTGCCCCACAATGTCCATACTCTAATCTCCAGAATCTTTCACTTTGTTGGGTTATATGGCCAAGGTTATGTTTGCATATGGAGTCAAGGTTGCTAATCTGATCGTTACGTGTTGGAGAGATTGTCCTGGATTTTCTAGGCAAGTCCAGTGCAACCACAAGTGCCTTTGAAAATGGAAGGAGGGAGCAGAAAAGGAGAGACCGAGAGAGGTGTGACTGTTGAAGAGTGGACAGAGAGGTGTAATGTTGCCGACTTAGCAAATGGGGGAAGGAAACCATGAGTGAGGAAATGCATGTAGCACCTGGAACAGGGCTGGTGAACTATGACGCATGTGCCTCAGTGGGCTGTTTGTCATTGTGGACAGCTCTAAAAGGTTCACCATCACTGTTCTACAAATTGTAACAGTAAAAAAATGACAAAAAAAGAATTATCCTTTGGAGTCCCTGTAAAGGAACAGAGTCCTTCTGTGTGTCTTGTAGTCCTGTGAGAACCATACTGCACTTCTAACCTACCCATATACAAGGTAATGTTTGTGTATTTGTAAGGCACTAAATTCGTGGTGATTTGTAACAACAGTAATAGAAAATTAATAGATGTACTATCACTTCTCATTTAAGGGACTCATCTTTGAATTTTCTCATGGAAGTATTTTCCTCTTGAGGAATAAATGTACTGAATTCATTGTGACCTAGGTTTCAAAGAAAGGAATAATTTGTGTGTGTGTGTGTGTGTGTGTGTGTGTGTGTGTGTGTGTGTGATGAACATCACCCTTTCAGTCCACATCATTGAATTCTGTCTCTGGAGAAATAGGGGATTATATTGATTTCTGGTGTAGGGCATTCTCCGAATTCATCCTCTGTTCCAGGAAACTCGCCATCTGGGGAATTTCACAAATCCTTAGGGAATTTATCTTTGGCTTCTGAGGACTGGCATCACGCAACCGGATGTGACGCACATTAAACTCTGTGATTTCATGGATCAGTGACACCCAGTCCCAGTGGAGAGTTTAGGCAGCCTACTGATCTGATGTGTCATAATCAGACATTAGAGCTGTCTCCAGAAGCTGCCTTTCAAACCAAGATTGCTGTGGGTGAATAAAACGTGTCTTCTTTCTAAAACCCTAAGGATTTATACTGTATACCACCTATTGGACCTTGCAAGAGTTTCCATAGAGCCTCTGCCTACACCGGACAATGTTGTACTATTAGCTTCATTGGATTCTAAGCCCAAGGATTAGCTGAGTTTGTCTGGACCAGCCCCGAGCCTTCTTTCATTTTAGTGTTTCTCCTTGAAGCTATGAGACTTCCCTGTTACCCAATAAAAGGATCAAAATGCCTCTGATCATTGTACTTCTAAAAGTTTTAGTTGGACAGCTCCTTTTCATAGCCTTCTATTTCAGAGATGCCTGTTGATAACTGGAGGCTTTTCTAACTTCTGTCTGATATTATGAGTGCAATATTTCACAGGAGAAGAAGAAGGTTCATTTTCTGATAGACTCTGTAATGATGGAGGCCAGAAAACTTAACCGAGATAAGACATTGAGAGTATATTGCTATCACAGACTTGAGAAGCCAAATTTCTGCTTCCTCTTACTGAGGAGGATAGGACAGGATGATGTCCTAGTATTCGGCTACATACCAGCTGAGTTAATAACTGCCTACCAGCTGAGAAGGCTTCAGTTGATTTACTCTTCAGTTTTTGTTCAGCAAAAATTGTAGCTTTAATTAGCATTGCAACTTAATTACAATATTGATTTTTCGTCTCAATTTTTCAGTGGTGAAAAGGTTTGTTAACGACCACTGCTATATCTGAAACTCTGTTAATGACAGTAATCTCTATGATACTCCTGGGAATGAAGTGTTGATTTCAGTTTGCTTTATCAATGCTGTAGATAGTTAGTTTTTTGGCCTCTCCCATTACTCGGTTAGTTCAACAAATAAGGCAGGATTCTGCTGGTTACTAAATGTGTGTTTGCAATAAAGATCTGTAGTCCTACCAAGCCACTATGAGGAACTGGCTCTTCCCCACAGTTAATATAATCATGAAAGGGAAATGTTTTGAATTGATTCAAGACATCAGGCAGCCAAGACAGCACAACTAATGACACTTATGAGAAAGGACTTCCAGAATTGCTTCAGAAAGTGTCAAGAATAATGGAATTACTGTGCTTGAAATGAGGGGGAGTGGACTGAGGTGGATCAATGGCAGCATTTGTTTTATTGTAATAAATTTTTAAAAATTGACACACGTACCATCTTATTTTCTCGTCACTGAGACTCAATACCAGGCATTCACAATTTATTTTTTTTTCTTTTTATTGAGTTTATTGGTATATTCTAGGTATAAAGTACTGTTACATTCATTACTGGGATCTTGTACCTTTACATGACAGGTCTTGGTTCTCATTTTTCTCCTTGTCCCTGCCCTCCCTTCACCTCCTCCTCCACTCCCCATTTACAAACACTTTATTTCCATTTTTTCATTTTTTCCTATTTTTTTCATTTACCTTATTCCCTTTTCCCTACCCTTCCCACTTTCCCTACACTTTTAGCACTTTTCTTCCTATTTTACATTGTTAATTACCCCATTAGGATCTTCTGTACTATTATAGTTTTTCACACCAAAGAAACTATTTAGTATTTACACATGTATGACTTATTTATTTCACTTAGGAGTATATCCTCAAAATGTATCCATTTTCCTATGAATGACTCTAATTTCTCATTCTTTATGGCTGAATAGTATTCCATTTTATAGAAAAACCACATCTTCTTTATCTGGTTTCCAACTGATGGGCAAATGGCCTGTTTCCAAGTTTTAGGTATTACAAACTGTGCTGCTGTAAACATGGGTGCACATATATCACTGTGGTATGATTCTTTTAATTCTTTTGGAAAGATACCCAGCAGAGGGATGGCTGAGTCAAATGGAACCTCTAGTCCCAGCTCTTTGAGGTATCTCCATATTGATTTCCACAGTGGTTGCACCAGTCTGCACTCCCACCAACAATGGAGAAGGGTTCCTTTCTCCCCACAACCCCACCAACATTTGTTATTGTGTGATTTCTTGATAGCAGCCATTCTTTGTGGGGTGAGGTGAAATCTCAGTGTTGTTTTCATCTGCATCTCTCGAATGACCAGTGATGTGGAACATTTTTTCATATATTTACTTGCTGCTTTTACTTCTTTGTCTAAGAAATGTCTGTTCATTTCAGAAGGCATCCACAATTTTAATATGTTAGTGATGTAGTGATGCATTTGTTTCTTTCCATCTGGTTGGAAAGTTCTGGAGAACATGCATTAACTTTATAATTTCTGCAGAACAAAGACTATCACTCAAAATTGTTTTACATTTGTATATATATTTAATATAATGTTATAAATATAGAGTTTGTGGTACAGTTAGTAAAATTTTAAAATCGGGAAATTCAAGAAAGAACTAGCAATTAAATTTTGAATTGGAAATATCAGTATGAACTTAATATCTTTTTTTTATTTTCTGATGTAATTTCTCTAAATCTGGCCGTCAAAAAGACTTAGAAAACATTATCTTTCCTGTAGTAATGAGCACCCCTAGTGCTTTATAGTAGCAAATATATATAATCTGAGTCTAGATTTCCTTATCATTGTAGGAAGTAAAAATTATATTAAAATTTTTGTTGCTATATCAAAAGGATTCAGGAGCCAACTTGAAGAGTCTTTTTTTTAGCTAAATGTGGGATTATTTAAGCCAATAAGAATAACAACTGTCATGGATTGAAATATTTCTAATATATTTTGCGATCTCCTTAGGAGGGTGCTAGGAAATGCATCTAATCTGGATGAAAACTGGCCACATGGGAGAAATTAAGCATTTTCTCTTTTCTATTCTGATAAAATTTAAGAGGAAGTGTCTCTTTATAGCAACGTCTAACTTGTTGAAAAGGAGGAAAAAAATAATAAAGTTAGAATACACCTATTTTGCAAGCCTGCAATAAGATAATTAATGCAAAAAATAATGATGAATACTTTCGAATACAAGATGAAGTGTGAGAAGACACTGAGTATCTTCTGATAGAAGAAGACAATGCCACTCATCAGGAAATACTGGCTAAATAAGATGTAAAAACCTGACTTGAATCGGATCAAACATCTAGATCTGATCTAATATTTTAATAGTATATTAAATTTGTATGTTTTCTGACAGCAGCAGAAAATTTAGTACAATACTTTTAAGACAGTAATGTGGAAAAAAACCTACAAGCAAAAAAAAAGTTAATCATTTGATAAAGTGAAGCAAACATTAATATGGAATTTTGTAAAACAAATTTCATGAAGAATATATCCTATAAATCTCTGTTTTAAAGTACAATAATTTAAGTCCTAGTGTAAATGAAAATTTTCAGATGAAAAATTGGGTAGGAAAGTATTTTCAGTAGGAAAAGAATAGCTCTGTGTAAAGCTCAGGTGACACTGGAAAGTGACATTGTGTGATTTTTTTTACATTAAAGAGTCACTCATTTTTAAGCCTCACTAGGTAAAACTGAAAATCACTTGTAGTGTACCACGTTAGCCTCAGCCATCAAGATGCAAATGTTAGGGCTAGCTCAGCTTTGAATAAATTGTACATAAATTGTGTTGCATACATAGACACAATGTTTATTCCTAGCTTACTGGATATAAAATTTGTTTTTATCAACTTTTTCCCCCCTTTTACAAATTACTTTGTCCCTTTTTGGAGAATCAGCCAACCAAAATGCTGAAAACACGGAGTGGGGATTTAATTCCTTTTTTATGTTGCAGGCTTGAGAGAAGCTGGGCTTGATATTTATTAGAGAATTTTCAAAAAGAGTCATTAGTATACACAATGAATTCTATAATCTGGAGAGAAACTTCTGGGTTAAAAATGGAAACAACTAAGTATTTCTTTGAATTTGAGATTAATGTTAGGCTGAAACAACTGGAATATTTTTCCAAATGTGAACTAATTTTTTCCTGCAATGAATGCTCATTCTACAGCTTTATTTTTCAAGGTTGCATATCTAGGCAAGATGTTCCATTTAGCCATCCATGGCCCATTATCTTAATGTTGGGAAGATTTTCTTTTTGGGTGGTTTTGAATTAGCAACTATGTAACCAAAGAGAATAATTGCTGCTTAATCTTAGGGCTCATCATTACACAATTAGCAGCCTGTCTCCCGGCTTCACTATTAAACATTCTGTTTTGTTTTCCAAGGGTGAAAATAAAATCACAAGTGTGTCTAGTACCTTCACATTCTAATTTTTTTTGTTCATGAGAAAGAATAAGTGATTTGGCATAATCTAAGTCTTTTTTGACTTTTAGGTAATTAAACATTTACTACTAAACGGAGAGTTCATCAGTGTGGTTTCATTTGCCGCAACTCTCTTTGTAAGGCTGCAAATAAACTTTAGAGGGTCTACAGGGCTGATGAAATACAGTAAAAATATAAACATCGATGAGGGAGTCTGTTGTTTTTAATGGCTTTTCTTTCAACGTTACCTTCTCGTGTGGCCTGAAGGAATAGGCTAAAGATTTTTCTTTGCTAGATAATGGTTGTAACGACTTGACTAATTGTATATGTAAGTTAAAGTGTTTTAAAAAATTTATCTTGACTATCCAAGTAAGGGTTCCTTTTCATGCTAGTAAAATAGAAACACCCATGTATTCAAAATTAATAAATCACTCTCATTACAGGTCCAGTCCTAAACAATACCATGAGGTACTTCAAAAAGTGACCTGCCACCTCAGATGTTCATAATGTGAAAGTGATTATTAAACTAATTACTAGAATAAATAATAATGACCTTGATTGAATGGAGATGAAAATAGGAAAGTTTTTTACTTTGATGCAATACTTTATTCTAGATGCCTTAAAAAGCTGCAACAAAATTCCATTTTACCCAGATACTCCTCATGTAGGTATCTTCCTAAAAAACATTAAAGACATCATATTACAGTGATGCATGCATACCCATGTTTATAGCAGCACAATTCATAGTAGCTGAATCTTGGAAGCAGACTATGTGTCCATCAGCAGATGAACGAATAATGAAAATCCGGTATTTATACACCATGGAGAGCTACTCTGCCAGACAGAAAAATAAACTTGAGCCATTGTAGGATAACAGATGCACACTGAGGTCATAATGTTAAGTGAAATAAATCAGATACACAGCTTATATAAGAAATTCAAATTATAAATAAAGAGCAAACAGATAGATAATATAATGTAAGGAGATATCTTTCTCAAAGGGAAAGGGGATCAAAAGATGGAGGGAGGGAGGGGAGGAAAAGGGGATAAAAAAATGAATAAAGACCCGATAGATACATGCACCACATCCACACAGTGAATATAAACACCCACTAATAAAAAATTTAAAAATATTACAAAATTCCAAATTAAAAAGAAATCCAACTCAAGAAAGCAAAATCACATTTATAGTAGTTACAAAACTACTTAGGGATACATTTAAATAGGTAAAAGGTAAGTACGCTAAAAATTGTAAAACATTGAAAAGTTAGAAAAACAAGTAAATGGATGGGAAGATATCCTGTGTTATGGATGGAAGAATTAACATTGCTAAAATGCTCACACCTCCTGAATTGATCCGCAGATTCCCTGCAATTCTTATCAAAATCCCAATGGCATTGTTCAGATAAACTGAAAAAATAATTCTAATTGCAAACGGAAACACCAAATATCCCAAATAGCCAAAGCTATGTTAAGAAGAATGAACAAATCTTGGGTATCACCCTACTGATGTCAAAATCTATTATAATGCTTTAGTAATCAAAGTAATGAAACTTGTGCTAAGTCAGACACATATACCATAGAAAGAGAGCAAGGGCTGAGAAATGAATCCACCTGCCATGGTCAGTCGATTATCAACAAAGTTGCCAAGGAAATACCATAGGGAAAAGATCATCTGTGCAATAAATGGTTCTAAAGAAACTGGATATTTACACAGAAAAGAAGGAAACTGAACCCTTATCTCCCCCCATATTTTAAAACACCCTCAAAGTGGGGAAGAGTCTTAAAGATAAGACCTAAAGCTATAAAACCACTTGATGAAAACAGGAAAAAAGAACCAGTCCATGAACCTGGTATGGGAAAAAATATTTTAATATAACCCCAACTTACTGGCAAAAATAGCCATATAGATGGTATCAAAGTGAAAACAGTTTCTACACAGCCAAATAAACTATCAACAGAGTTGAAAGACTATCTATAGAATGGGAGAAAATGTTTGCAAGCCATCATCTGATAAAGGGCTAGTGTTCAAACTAAGGAACTAAAAAAACTTAATTGAAACGCAACAAATAACAATGATTAAAAGTGACACAGGACCTGAGTGGACATCTCTCAAAAGAAGACACACAAATGACCAACAAGAAAGAAGGCACAACCACACTGATCATCAAGAAAATGCAAATGAAAACTGCATCTCACACTGCTGTCATTAAAACCATAAGAGACAGGTGTTCGCAGGAATGAGGAGAAAATGATCCTTGGCAGAAGTGGGCCTTTTGTGTGTCTCGATTTTGGAAGAAGCATGGTGGAGGGAGTAAACAGACAACAAATGCTCTTTCTTGTATAATGGATTGAAACCACGTGGAAGCCTAGATTCAAGATCTAACAGTCTCTGAGGACGCAAAAACCAATATTTGCAGTTGGAAGTGAGAACAGCAAATATCAAACTGTTGTACTTCCTAGAAATTTCCCCAAACAGTCACTTCTCTGTGGGCTAAAGCTACATAGTCTTTAAACAGAACACAATTTCGCTTCTCACAATTAGAGATAACATCTTACCACAGAAGTAGAAGGCAGAGTTAACGTGGCAGTGAAGGAGTTTTTGTCAAAGTATTAACGTATTGGACTATCTCCCAGCATAATAAGGACATTTAGAATTTTGCTTGCATTTGAACTCATTGATGGAGGCAGAGGGGAAGAAAGAGGTTGCAGAGAATTACGGCTTCACAAATCTCTTTGCGCAGCTCTACTAGTTTTCCTCAGTCAGCGATATTTTCAATCTATGGAAAGCACGTACATAAGTAAGATCAAAGCTGTGAAACTTAAAGCGGTTGTCAAACTACTTGATACTTTAAACATGTAATCCACGTAACAGTGATATTTGACAGCACGATAGAAGAAGAAACAGTGAGGTCTGGTACTTGGAAATTGAAATTTGATGGTTTTCTCTTCTCATCCATGGTTCAGAGAAACTTGACTCTTTCTTTTGTTACCTAGTTTTCTGCCTTTTGTTGATTTTCCTTATAGTCTGTGCCCCTTCGTTATGTTTTCATGATAGGAGTGCTTATTTATTGTAAATGTCTTTTATTCTCTGAATTTATTCAGTTTGTAGATTCAGGTGATTCAAGGTTGAGTGGAGCGTTCACATAGTGAAAATATTGTGATTATCTGAAACTATTTCCTTTCTTAGTTTTGGATATAGGACACCGAGAGTTGGGATAATGAAAAATGTATCTGAAAATTTATTTGAACTTATTTGGTTCCTTTAAAGAGATAGTAAGAATCCAGATTCTAAAAATTACTTTCAGTAATTCTTCGTTCCTTTGTCAGCAGTTTCACAGTGCCTGCTGTATGTTTTTCCTGGAATTATTTCAAAACATGGACTCAAATTCATGGCAATCCTCCTGCCTCAGCATCCCAAATGCTGGGATTACAGATGTGCACCACCATGTCCAGCTGGGAAACAAATTTTAACCTAGAATAATATAATTAAGGAAGAGGGAGATATAAAGAAAAATTTCAAGTAAATCCAGAGAGTTCACCACTTATGCTCCCTTACCAAAAGATATTTTATTTTTTTATTTTTATTTTTTTGAGACAGGGTCAAATATGTAGTTCAGGCTGGCCTTGAACTTACTGTGTTGGCCTCAGACTCATGGTGATCCTCCTGCTTCAGCCTCCTAAGTGCTAGGATATGGGTGTGTGACACCATGCCTGCCCAAAAGATATTCTAAAGAACACACTCCAGAAGGCTAGAAAATGACCCAATGTGGAAGATCTGTGATTAAAAAAGAAAATCTCACTAACATTATATTGTACAAATTGGTAAATCTCAGCAAATGTTGTCTGTAAGCCAAAAAGCTTACAGTTAAAATGATTTTGAATGATAAAATTTACTAAAATATTAGAGAACAATGTAAAATAACAATAAAACAATAAAGTCTACTGTCTGTGAGGATAGAAGTATAACTTTAGTCTTTAAAGAAGGAAACTAGCATTTAAGTTTTGGGGCCAAACAATAAAAATAACTTCCAAATTCTCAAAGAAACAAAATAGACTAAGAAACCAAAATCTCAGCCAAGTCAAACGAATAGAGGAAAAGATATAAGTATATTGTACTGCAATTTATGGTGTCATTCTTCTCCTTGTTGATTCTTCTTCTTTTTGATGGTTACACTTTCCACCTCTTTGATGCTGAGCTTGATCCTTGCTTTGACCCATGAAATATTCCTGAACAAGCTTTCTGGGCCAGGTGAGGGTTTGGCATCCCCTTTTCCCTCTGTTCTGAGACTGTCAGGTGATGTGGGGGCCCAGCAGCACCACGGGTGAACTTGTAGAGTGAGTGAGAACCCAAACTGACTTTGTAACAATCTCCCTAGAACTTATAGTTGTTGTCAGAACTTATAGTTAACTTACAAGAACGTGCCAATTGTCAGAAACATAATCTAGCATACCCTGTCTGAGATGAGAGAGATGTGTCACAGAGTCTGGATCCTGTAGCTGTGTTTCTCGAGCAAGTGACTTCTCTTTCTGAGTGCCCATTTCTTCACTTATGCAAACGAAGGTGTTATTTAGACAGCAAGGTCTCTTAAAGACCGAAAGGGAGGAAAAAAGTAAGAAAACACGGCCCAGTTTATGTCAATATAACCACAAAATAAAAATGATTCCAAATTGTACATGTTCACATATACACTGATAGATTTATGCTTATAAATGTAGAAGAAACGGTCAAGAGAACACAGGCTAGATTTTAATAGCAATTATTGCTAGGTGGGAATGGAGGGGGAGAACAGTAAAGAATGGCTTAATTGTCATTGAATATATTTACTGTTTGAGCTTTTTATAATTGACTTTTACATGTTCATGTTAATTTCAGCTTCAGAGCGCTATAAAATAAGTGTTGGTGAAAAATGATCTATGAGATTAATGAAATTATATGTATATATAATATAGAGATATATGTACATATATAGAAATAGGAGGAGAAAGAAAGAGAAAAAAAATCTTTTGAAAGAAAAAAAATCTTTCAAAAGAAAGAGGTTCGAACTTAAGTCAACCATTCCATAAAGACTGAGAAGTTAGATTCATTCATAGGAAAATGGATAAATATTGAGGATATACTCCTAAGTGAAATAAATAAGTCACCTGTGTGAATCCTGAATAGTTTCTTTGGTGTGAAAAACTATAATAGTACATAAGATCCTAATGAGATAATTGACCATGTGAAATAGGAAGAAAAGGGCTAAAGGTGTAGGGAAAGTGGGAAGGGTAGGGGAAAGAGAATAAGGGAAAAGAAAAAATATGAGAAAATGAAAAAATGGAAATAAAGAGTTTGTAAATGGGGAGGGGAGGAGGGGTTGAAGGGAGGGCAGGGACAAGGGGAAAAATGAGAACCAAGACCTGTCATGTAGAGGTATAGGATCCCAATAATGAATGTAACTGTACTGTATACCTAGAATGTACCAATAAACTCAATGAGAAAAAAAAAGAGTCAACCATTAAGCTAAGATTCTGATGCCCACAGTAGAAAATAATTATAGAGAACTTTAAATAAAACTTTCTTGTCTGCGTGTGCCCATATTATGCATGCAAAAAGCATTTTGGGTCTATCCTGCTTGTGAAGACACATACTCTAATGGAATGTGATGGTTCTATGCTGGTTCTATACATATCGGGATGGAAGCCTAAGGATTTCCAAGATAAATATGTGAATGTTCACGAATGGAAGGCAGGCTGCCTCTCAGAAATGTTAGAAGAAAGAACATAGACATGTGCTTCACAAAATTTACATTAAAATTTGTGCAATACACTTAGAGTTTAGTACAAATAGGGAAAAGAATCACCAAAGAAAGTTGGTAGACTGTCAGAATTAATTCTAAATAGTCTTAGTGAATGTTCATTATATTTCAGGATGGTTCTTGAAGTAATTGGAATCTGTTACATTCCAAGGAACTTAGAGTCCAAGAGGAAAAAAAAAAAAAAACAACAGTCAAGTCACCGTAATGACAATAATTGTGTCTCTGCCTAATTTGTAAAAATTAGATGAAACTTTCAATTAAAAACAAAGTTTATCTAAAAGAAAGTCACCAGATAATTAAGGAACAAGATCTAATTTTTAATCATACAAAATTGTAATATTTTTCAATAATATCACTCTCTAGATAGCTGAGATCAGCACAGTTTGAGACACAGAAAAATAGAGTGAAAAGCTTGCCAAAATATTTTCATAGTCATTTCTGTAATTTCTATCATTTCAGAGAGTTTGAACACGCTGACCTGGTCCTACAGAAAAGCAAGGGACAAAACTAAAACAGTGTACGTGTTTCTGCTTTTCATGTGATAGCTCCTTAGTTATCTTCATGGCTCTCGTCAATTAAATGCATCTAGAAATCTCTGTCTATCCATAGGGTTATACTGATCTAAGTGAATAATAGAATAGCTACCTGAGGGCATTTGTCTTATTATTTTTAGTCACATTTTTTCCAAAAAAGAATCTAAAGCAAAAAATAAATTACACTCTTCTGAGCTGTTTATGTCTGAATGATCGCTCTTACCCAAAGCGTTCAACCTGGAGCCGTCTGGAGTGGCTGGAGAATCTTGGTGAAAACAGTGGAAGGGAGGGAAAAGACATCCAGAAGCACGTGATTAAGGGAGGCAGCAGAATTTGTAGGAGGCACCGTAAGAGCAAACATAATGGAGAAGCATCAATAAGCAGAAAGCAAGACATTTTAAAAGCTTGAAGGATTCTGAATGTTTTACCATGCAGAAATGAGAAATGTTTGAAGACCTAACCTGATCTAAACGTTACACAGTGTAAACGAATCAAAACATCCCAAGACAGTGCACTAATAATTTGTATGTATTATTTAAATAAAGTTATTTTTAAAAGGTTAAAAAAAAGTTTCAGTGAGCTTACATTTCAGACATTTTCGAAGACTCTTTGTAAAATGACACATTGTGTAGGCTCCTCGAATTCTGATGGCTTGAGTTTCTCTGGTGGCTGCAGAAGTACAAAAGAGGAAGGCATGGCTTTGCGAAGGTGTGCACGTGTAAAGTGTCCCTGGATCCCGCCATCAAGAGAGGAAACCTTCCAGCTGAGGACTCAGAGGGACCCAGCTGCAGGGAGGCTGACCCAGAGGGGCTGGGGGAGGTTTCTCTTCCTCCTCCTTCCTCCACTGACTGACCCTGGCTTGAACCCAGAGGGTGAAGGAGCTCGGGTAAACTAGGCTGCGGAGCTCATCCGAGCTGAAGGGGAGGGAGGTGAACAAGCTCTGAGGGAGAGGTTTCCACAGCACCCGGGCCGAAGGATCTCGTGTCTCTTACTCAAGATTGGTTCCGTTTGGAGTGAGATTTTTGTATGTTACATTTCTTTGTAAACCCGATAGTGCTAGCGAGGTCGGATGAGAGTTTCTTAGTTCTAATCAGTTTGCAAACTTCTGCGCTGCCGTTGAAGAATAGCTGGAGGGATTGTGACTTGCTTCTCCACAGACGGTGACTGCATCTTTCCCATGTGCCCTCTTCAAGGCTGCCATTGAGGTTTATTTTAAACACCTTCACCTGGATGAAAATATTGAATGTTGGAAGGGAACGGCTTACATTGCAATTTTGTCCCAACCCAGAAATGACCCTAATTTTAAATAGATATTATCGCAAAATATCTGTCATCAGCGACATTATATTTTCTTTCTCTAATGCCTTAAAGACATGTTACAATAAAGTAAACTTATGTTGTATTGTTTAGTATCATTATTTTAGTTGCACTGTAAATTTTTCTCAGTTTAAAAAAGGTTTATGTTTTAGAAAAACAAGTGGAGGGACAGCATGTGAACAAATGTTACTGCTACAGAAAGCTGGTGATGTCAGAACTTCACACCCTCGGTTGCTCTCCTGCTCGGGCTGTGCCGGACCGTGGGACGTCGTCTGGGCCCCTGCTCACCATCTGCCCCACCACAGCCTCTCCTGATTGGTCTTGCAAACAACTCTGAGACCCAGGGCATAATGGCATCGTGAATTTTGTGTGTAGAATCACTAAGTCAATCAACTATCCCATGTTATATTGTAGAAAGAGTGAGCTCTAACTTTTTACGTAGATTTCCAAGATTTGATTTTGAATGAGCAAATATATTTGAAACATAATAAAGTTACTTTTTGGTGAGACTTTCCGATTCTTTCGTACTTCTACCTTCCCACTAAACCATATCCATAGATTTGAACCATATCCATGATCTGTGATCTGAATTTATCCCTGAATTTCACCATCAGATTCCTGGAATCCTGATTTGGATATTGCACCACATATAAGAACAGTTGAAATGCTTGAGGCTATAAGTACAAACTGCCCAGTAAGTGTAGTTAATTAAGTAGTTATTATCTCATTATTATTATTACTATTATTATTAGGCTTAAGTAGTTATCTCAATTAAAAAGGAATCAGAGAAGGTGATTTCAGGGCTTGTTTAACAGCTCAGTGAACTCATTAGAGGCCCACGTGTCTGCCGTCTTCCCACACCTCTATTTATGTGGTTGGTGGCTTTCTTTATTCCCACAGATGGCAACTGCAGGCAGCCTCGAGGCAAGGAAATAAAAGTCTTTCTCTTTTCAACAGAAGAAAACTTTATTCTGTCAGCTCCCAGTAGATTATTCCTTGTGGCTTCTTGTCTAAAACTGGGGACCACATGCCTGCCACTTGTATTCTTGTCACTAGCAAAGGGCTTTCGAGTTTTGAGATATCTCAAGCTGGATTATCATTTACCTGTAAAAAAATCCCAAGTTCCTGGACATAATAAATGCGAGGAAGATCGACAGCACCCAAAGAGACACAGAGGGGCCACACACAAGCACTTTTGTGACGTTTGCTGTCCTGAAGCTTTTCATTGTTGTAGTTCGCCTTTCATGAATTTTGTCTCATTCTCTTCTCTGGCCACACAAAGTGGAGCTAGTATCTCTCTTCGTGTTACAGTAGGCTTTGACTTGAAAAAAGCCAGATGCTTCCATTAGTGATTTGGAAGATAAACTCATGGGCCACCCTTCTGAGAAGAGAGCTTCACTGATTTGGTGAATACTGGGAAATATTCTCTCTCTCCTCTCTCTCTCTCTCTCTCTCTCTCTCTCTCTCTCTCTCTCTCTC
>NW_022900939.1:36311437-36370659 GCF_012274545.1 Fukomys damarensis
CTCTCTCTCTCTCTCTCTCTCTCTCTCTCTCTCTCTCTCTCTCTCCCCTATTACAGTTTCTTTATCTTCTGTGGCTTATGGCTGTGGGTAGCCTTTATGGCCGTGGGGAGTGATAGGACACATTTCTGGCAAGGAGACATCAACCCTCTTATCTGAGGAGAAGGTACCATTCTAAATAAGAAGACAAAATACCAAGGCTTTTGCCCTTTGCCTGTGTCTTTGTGCTTTGATTTTGCTCAGATCCTGATGCAGGCCTGCAGTGTCAGAGTCGCTGTCACTAAGCCTCCTTATTGGCCTTCGATTGCGGACAAGTGATTTCGAAGCAAAGACATAACAGACAAGGAAATATTGTGCTATTACCGAAGTTGTCGTGTATGTGTAATAGCCTGTAGAACACAGCTCCTGACTGAGGTGTTGGCAACTCAGTCTGTTACTCGCTTTTGTTGAGCTGGTCCTGATATCATGAAATGCTATGAAACATGTGCTTTTATTTTCAAAGACTGGCCCATCACGTGGTCTTACTGTAATCCAGTGCAATGGTTTCTAAAATGGAATATTTAGAGAAATAACTGGTCATTTCTTAGCTCAACATAGTTATAAGTTCAATTGACAACCAGGGTTTCTATCTGTGGTTGTTATCTATTGCTTACCTTCTTCCCACCAAGCCTAATTAGCCCTCATTAAGCAAGGGTACTATTTTCTATCCACAGTGCTTCTCACTGCAGCTCTTTTCTTGATTTACCAATGTATTTTGTAGATCGTGAGGAGGCAATAGCCAGCAAACTGTGAGGTGTCTCCGTGTCCCCCGCCGGGAGGGGTGTACGTCACGCTACACCACTGCTCTGCTGGAACAGGCAGCTATCGGGATCGTAAACTCTCAGTAATAAATTCAAGAGGCAGAGTTTAAAATAAGAGAAGATGGTTTATTCAGAAAACAGTGAAAAAAAGAAGATAGCCACTCTGGAAGAGTAGGGAGCGTCAGAAATGAATAGCCCTGGGGTTTTGTCCTCAGCTCCTTCTCATTTAGGACTGGTGATTTCTCCTGTCCTCCACGTGGGCACATGGAAGTTGTTGTCATCTTCTTGGTTTTCTGGCTGCTGTCTTTGATCATAACCTGAGGACCTCTAACTACATTCTATTTGGCCTTTTGCTGTCTTCCTGCCCCTTTGTGATGGATAAGTGTGTGAGGGGGAGCCTTATAGAAAGGAAACTTAGAGTTAATGACCAGGCTAAGGGTGTGTGTGTGTGTGTGTGTGTGTGTGTGTGTGTGTGTGTGTGCAGGTATAGTGATGTTGAAGTGAGACTATGCATACAAGTATAAATGCATATGTATGTATGTGTATTTCGTGTATTAAATAAGAGTCCTTATGTGACTTCTCCCTTCTTTGCATTTTACCAAAGGTTCAAAGGCAAGTGAGGGGGCTGGTTTCCCTGGTACTTTAGGTTTTTGGCTTCTTCCATGTTTTGTTAACGATTTCTGATAAATTCCTCAGGGTAACTGTGCTACTTGGTGCCTCTCTGGGTGTAGTGCTCCTCTCCCTCCCTCCCTCTCTCTCTCTCTCTCTCTCAAGTGCTCTAACTATAGAGTCTACCGGTAGAGATCGAAGCGAACCCTGATAAGTTTTCCCATTAATTTTTAATAAAGCCTATCTTTTCCCTACCTAGAACGTACTTTTCCCTAAACTAGAGGGAAGGATTTAGATACGATGTCTCTTGACCATGAAGAAAATGAGAGGGAAGTTTCTTCCTAATTGCTCCTTCTTCCTTTCATAATTTGTTCACCATAGATGTAATCCCAGTGCCATTCTTTTTACCCCTTTCTCACAAATGCACGCAAACTCCCCTTTTTATCATTTCCCCCTACATTCCAAGGATTCTTTGCAGGCTTCTAAGAATCAAAACATTTTCCCCTTCCTGGGTTATAGTCAAGGTACACTTGCCCCCTTATCCTGTGTGGGTGATAGAGTTTAATCTTAAACTGTCTACTTATTTTTATGTGCACTGTTCCCATTGGTTGTGTAGTGTTCTTACTCCTCCTCCCCACCGTGTTCTCAAAAAGTGACAATAATCCTGCTCTGTATTCTTACAAATTGTGTTCAATTTGTTCCTAAGAGTGTTCTCTTTCTTCTGAGGAAAAGTATGACTTTCATCATTGGCCATGGGCTCGTCTTTGATCGAAGGCCCCCCGAGATAATTTTCACCACCATGGGAGGAGTGATGCTGGACTGACTATCTTTACAGAAGGAAAATCATTTTAACTTTCCAGGATGAGCTTTCTGGGGCTACACTTTCTTCGCTTCCATTTCACTTGTGCTACTCCCGGCACCTTTTTTCTTCTATTCAGAAAACCGTGATTAGTATTACTTTCTATAGAGTGAATTTCGTTATTTGAGCCATGCTTAATGACTACATTATGAATAATGACTTTTAGTTATTTAACATACTAAATTTTTAAAATAAAAAAGTAGAATATTTGCAGGTTTTTGGCATGACATTCCAAATGTCTGAGAGGTTTTCAAAAATCTTGCTGGGATTATGTGAGTAATGGATTTTTAAAACTCTGGCTGCTGAATTAATATTTTTGATTTTTTTTTTCTGGAGGGAAAGTTTCTGTACAGAGCTGTCTCAGGTATTTATCAGTCACCCTCTGTGTGCAACAGATAGTGCTGGACACCAGGATGAAAACAAACAATATTGAGGATTCTCTGCTTCTCTCTCTCCCTTGCTCTTTTTTTCTCTCCTTCTTTTCCTCTTCCCTCCCTCCATCCTCACACACACACAGAGTTGTTCACAAAGTGACTCAGAAGTCATCAGCTGATAGGATACACACATTCTAGGCTTTCTTCAAAGGGGCACAACTTGCTAATCAAAATCTTGTAAGATAAATAAGATTTAGAAAGTCCATAAATTACTAATGAAGGGAAATGAATGTTTTGACCATAAATTCCAAATTATCTGGTATACAAAGGAATAATGGTGAATAAGATCCTCAATACATGTGTAAGAATCCTTTAAAGTTCCAAGATGGATTTCTGAGAAAACAACTTTCCTCTCAAAGTTCATTTGACAAGTTCACTTTGGGTCCAATAGGAAAACTGACTGCGTGATCATCCTAGCTACTTAGGTATAGTTATCTGTAGAGGAAATGTATTAACAGGACTCAACAATAACACTATATTATTATAAAGTTATAAAAACATGGACATTACATAGACGTGTCCTTCCATTTTACAGATGAAGCGATCCATAATGACGCGCTCAACTTCACATTTCTGAAGGTTGAATTTGAACCAAAGCTTTCCAGATGTTTTGGCTTCCAGATTACAAAGGAGAAAAAACAGTGTCCCATTCTGCGGAATGCTGAGTTTGGGGTGCTTGCACAATTTACAGATGATATCCCAGAGATGATTTGTTAGTTACGTCTGGTTGTTGAAGATACGGTTATTTTCAGAGAGAGTTAGTTTCATGTGTAAATACTGAATAGTTTCTCTGGTGTGAGAAACTGAAAATGTAAATAAGAACTAAAAGGTATGATAGATAATATGAAATAGGAAGAAAAGGGGCAAAGGGGAAGGGAAATGGGTGAGGCAGGGATAAGGAAAGAGGGAATGGGATTAATATGAGAAAATGAAAAAATGGAAACAAAGTCTTTGTAGATAGGAAGAGTGGAGGGCTTAAAGGGAGGACAGGGGGATGGGGAAAAAGAAACTGAGATGGATTATGTAAAGGTGCAATTTTCCACTGATGAATGCCATTATGTTGTATACCTAAAATGCACCAATACAATTAATTAAAAATAAGTAAACACAATTATTCAAGAAAGATACCCCCTAGAAAGAGAACTTAGATGTTGTAAATCTGACTCACAGGAAGACATTCCACAAATTGTGTGCACCCTCCCTTGACACCCAACATTCTCTCACTTCATCTGAGCTCCTGCTCACCTCGCTTCTATTCTGTGGTTATGATCTGAACGTTCATGCTGTCCAGATTTGCATATTGAAGCCTCATGACCAACAGAGTGCTCATGAGTAGGATTAGCACCGTTATACAAAGAGACCCCAGAGAGCTAGCTTGTCCCTCCTACTATGTGAGGACGTGGCTAAAAGATGCTATCTATGAACCAGAAAGCCCTCACCAGACATTCAATCAGCTGGCCCTTCAATCTTGGATTCTCCAGCCTCTGGAATTGTGAGAAATACATTTTTATTGTTAGCCAGTTAGCTAGTTTATTGTATTTTGTTACAGCAACTGGATGGAATAAGACCCCTATTATACTAATAACATTCCACATGGCAGTTCACACCAGCCATCCATCTATTTGGCAAAAAATGTTTTTTCGCAAATATCACTTATGTATAAGAGGAAAAAAAATGATCAATGAAGATTAAGTCCCAATTTCAGATAGTTTATCTTGTAAAATGAATAGTTTCCTCAATAAAACATAAATTGACTAAACAAATTCAGACAGTGATGAATAGTCTTTTTTTTTTGTACCAGGGATTGAACTCGAGTCCCTGCACTTGCAAGGCAGGTGGCAGAACCACTGAGCTAGATCCCTGGCCCAGGGACAAATATTCTTTTAAAAAAAGGAAAGCTATGGTAAAGAGTGCCTGAGTGCAGGTTAACTCGGAAAGCTTCCCGGGAAGGTAGCACAAAAGATAAAACTGGGGGGCTCCTCACGTGCATTGGAAAACCATTAGTAGGTTAAAGTAGGAGGGTTATATGATCTGCTTTGTGCTTTTAAAAGTTGGCTTTGGTTGCTGAGTTGAAAGTGTTGAAAGGAGGCAGGAGTAGAAGCACAAGAGTCGTGCTAGAGCTTGCAGTGCTGGAACTACAGTTGAGAATTATATTCAGGGTTTGACTCCAGGAAACCTGAAGATAGCAGTGTCACTTAGGAAGATTAGAAAGTGTTGGGGGAGGGGCATGGGTTCTGTGTGGGGCGTGTCACACTTGAGATACCTGTCACATTGTCCTGTGGCCCCATCAGGCAGGTCACATGGGAGCCTAGGAATGTGTGGAGACAGCGGTGGGGAAGGAGCTGTCCTAGTGATGCAAGGAACCTGCAGAGGTGAGAAGGGTCCAGGGCAACTCTGGGTTGGAGGTGGAGGACAGGAGCTGACCAGGCTCTTAATGTTAAAGTAGGAGGCTGAAAAGCCACATTACGCCAGATCAGAGGAAGCGTGAATTGTTACTAGAAACTCACAAGCACAGAAAACTCGTCATTTTCTTTAAGGGGGACCTGATCTATTTTTTATTTTGGGTTGATCTGCTAGCATCATGACCTACAATATTTGCTATGTTGCATTTTTTACTTGGCTGTTTGGGAAGAATGAATTGTGCCCTTGCAAAAACTAGATTTTTGAGGTGCTAACCTGTATAAAACAAGGTGAATATTGGGAGGCAGGGTGTTTAAAGAGGTAATTAGGTTGAAACGAGGCCACTAGGATGGGTCCTAAACCAGTAAATCTGTTGTCCTTTAAGAAGAGATTAAGACCGGACCCAGACATGTGCGTGCATGGAGAAATGACCACGTGTAGACATGGTGAGCAGGCGCCATCTCTAAGCCAGGGACAGAGGTCTCAGGAAAGCCAGACCTGCTGATAGGTTTCCCAGTTCTAGACTAGGGAGAAAAAAAGAGTCCCAAAACGACAACAGAGAGGTGTAAGTTCACTCCTGTCACAGTGAAGACCCAGGTATGCGTCCAGCTTAGGGCAGTTTGTGACTCCATGGTGTCAGAGGGCCGAGTCCATGCTCACGCTGCTGTATGACATTTGAGATTTTCCTTCTTCCCATCATGCAAAGTAGCTTGGTCTAGTCAGAGGCAAAAATTGCCTCTAATTGCTCTTGGGAAATGACCTGAAAACACACCCTCCTGGCCCTTCCAAACTGTGGTTAGATCCTAGTCACATAGCTGCAGCTGCCTTTCTGGGACAAGGGGACCAGTTGAAAGGGGGAGATCCTAGTGCTGAAGAGAAAGGAAATTATTTTCCCAAACAGCCTCATAGACAATAGATATTAAAGTTTCAGTTTAATCTATCACTTTGGTTTTCATCTTACTATCAGCAACATTCCTCAATGTTCTTCTAAATATAAAACTTCAGAAAATTATATTCTCTAAAATTATTTGTCATACCATTTATCTTTTTTTTTAACCCAATTGTGATGAGGTAGAAAGCAAAGAAAGGCATTTTTTGCTATTTCCTGATTTTCTCTGGGTAAAATGAAGAGACTTGATTAGATGATTCCTAAGTTCCTTCAAGGTAAAATTTCAATGACCTTAGGTTATGTAATGCATATTCATTTACACATAAAGAATTTTGAAATGAGGTATGTGATATAATTATCATGTGTAATAAATGTTGTGGTAATTAATTACTACCATCCAATTGCTGGACAGATTTCTGGGGGAAAAAAAGGAGAGAAAACATTCAAAACAGTACCATTACTGACCTTGCTGGATTGGCTCATACACACTAAACCACAGGGTGGTACTCTTTATTTTCTTGGTAAAAAAACCACCTGTTATGAGAAATGGCACCAAGAAGACACTGTTTGTTTTTTGTCCTTTCTTTTTACAAGGGCTTTTTCATCTCCCTAAAGAAAGACAGGCAGGATATACTGATTTGTGTGCATTTAAATTTTGTAAGGAAGAAAGAAAACCTCTGCATAGTTTTTGAGTGTAAAAGTTAGAATATCTCAATATTACTAAGGTATGCAAAAGATGTAAACTGATGTTTATGCAGTTACCAAACACCCAAATTAAAAAAGTTTCCAATTTCCCACTTATGCTTAAAAAATTGTGGTTTAGAGACCTAAAATAGCTTTCTCTATGCTTTCTAAATGTAGAACTTTTATAAACAGCCATGAATTCAAGCACAACTTTACCTAAGTTGGAATTGTGATTGTTGTAATTTAAATAATATATCGATGACTGATTATAATGTTTATTTCATAGAATAAAGCATTAACTGTTTGCTAGTTCAAGGAATTTGAAAATTGTATTCTAGTTGAGTCTAAGAGGCAAAAGATTACCAAACTGTTCAGTTCTCAAAGGCAACTCAGAGTCGTTTGATGATACCAGCAGTCCTTAGAACTACAAAAGCAAATAGCTACAGTTCTGAGACATACATTAGCTGTGAAAATTCATGATAAAACTTACATTATATAAAATAATGTACCGCAGAGTAAGAATCACATGCGATCTAAGTTTGGGGGAGCTAATTCTCCTGAATGGCCATTGAAATTGCTCTTGAAGGATAATGAAAAAAAAAGTACAATCAATCCCCAATGCCTCTGGTCTCCCTCTTAGAAGCAGGTACCCTGCCTATGCCCCACAGCTCCCTGTGTCCCCAAATAACCAGTCAGGCTGTGGTGATGCAATAAACCTTAACGTGGGCAACTACACTCACTTTCTGTTCAGCTGGGCTCTGACCTGGGAGTGTGGAGGGTGGAGCACTGGGCCACAGGTGTCGCCCTGCTGTCTTGGTGAACCTGGCTCCCTGGAAGTGACAGGCAGCTTGGTTTCCCTGCAGCTGCCCTAGTTTGGCTCCCTTCTTTGTGCTTATCTGGTGGCTGATGTCAGATGGGACCACAAAGGAGAAGGTTCCTGTTCCCGTTGCCTCCACTTCAGATGATACTGGGGTCCACTGTCTTTAGCTGCCTTCCTCGTGCTTCTTGTAGTTTAGACACTTGGTGAAAACGGATGCTTTTAGCAAGTTTTGGCCAAAGTTATATCTCTTATCTCACGTCCCCAGTGAACTGTCCGTTGGAGTGACAAGAGAGCATCTGAGTAGACACCATCCAGGTATCTCTCCACGGAAACATGTGAGTTGCCTA
This sequence comes from Fukomys damarensis, assembly GCF_012274545.1. Lineage (NCBI taxonomy): Eukaryota > Metazoa > Chordata > Mammalia > Rodentia > Bathyergidae > Fukomys > Fukomys damarensis. The sequence continues at coordinate 36,319,277 of NW_022900939.1, forward strand.
CCACTTAGGTCATAGGAGACAACAGGCTCAACAGTGCCAAATTATTTACAGAAGATAGGACTGTACCGTGGCCGGCCATCACCCCGCTCTGCCCTCTTTGGATTGGCAGACTGAGGACAGCAGTGGTGCGGTACAGGATGCTGCTGCTCTCAGAAGCCGGGCAACAGCAGCACTGATGTAGCTGTGAAATGCCGCTTTCAAGGAAAATACTCTCAGTGGGGAGAACTTTGAGCAGCACCTGCTGCTACCTTTCTCCATGTTACCTCTAAGAAAATTGGTCAGTGATACTGGTATACAAAAATCTGTGTTCAGTGATGAATAGTTTGGTCTGCAGACAGCTCACCTCTCTTCCTTGGTTCTCTTTTTCCATCCTTATTTCACTCAACTTCTGTTTTAGAACTTTACCTTTCTTGCTGCTCCTGTCTCTCTCTCTCTCTCTCTCTCTCTCTCTCTCTGTCCCTCCTTCCTTGCATATTAGTTATACAGAATATTTGGTTTCATCTCGCCTATCATGCTTTGCTCATTTTCATTACCCTATTTCCCTTGGCACTTTTCCCACCTAATCCTCTTCTTTTCTAATGACCTTCCTCTTATTTTCATGTTATCTGATTTTAATTTTCCAATATTTATTAAGATTCCAAATATGAAAGAAAACATATTTACTTTGCAGTCTTGATTTTTATGTTTAACATGATGATCTCCAGTTTCTGGTTTCATCCACTTTCTATAAAATGTCAGGATTTCATATATATACATATATATATATGAATTATGTCTAATAAATATGGATATGGAGGTGTCTCTATAGTATGATGACTTCAGTGCATTTAAAAATATACCAAGGAGTGGTGTAGCTGGATCAAATACTTACTTTTAGAGTTCTGAAGTGTTTCCATACTGAGTACCAGTGGTTAGACTAATTTACATTCTTACCATTAGTGATTAGGGTCCCCCCACATTCTCACCAGCATGAATTAATTAATTTTTGCATTCTTAATGATAGCCATTCTCACTGAGGAAAGATGGAATTTTGGTGTAGTTTTGATCTGAATCAAATCCCTGGTAGCTAAAGATGTTGATCATTTAAAAAATATACTTTCTGACACTTTGTACTTCTGAGAAATATCTATTCAATTCACTTGCCTACATATTTTTGGGTAATTTGTTCTTTTATGCTAAGTTTTTTGAGTTCTTTGTCTATTCAAGATGCTAATCCCCTGTCAGGGGAGTAGCTGGCAAAGATTTTTCTCTTCTGTAAGTTGTCTTTGCCCTCTTGTTTCCAATGTTGCTTGTAAAATTTTAAAACTTATCCCTATTTGTAAGGTCATACAACCCTTTACTTATAAGACTCTAGAACTTATTAAAATTTTCCATGATGCTGGGTATGGTGGTGCACCCCTGTAATCCCAGCACTTGGGAGGCTGAGGCAGGAGGATTGCTGTGAGTTGGAGACCAGCCTGGACTACATAGTGAGTTCAGGTCAATTTCAACTACATAGTGAGACCCTGTCTCAAAAAAAACAAGTTTCTATGATGTGGCAGGATAGAATCAACTTAAAATAATCAATCACTTTTCTGTACACCAATAATGAACACTCTAAGAAAGAAATCAGAAAACAAAACGTTCATTTACAGCAGCTTCAACAAATCATTAAATAAATAAAATATCTAATAAATTCTACTGTTATCAAAAATATGCTCTCAACCAAGGGTCTTTCTCCTAACATGCCAATAAAATGCAACTTTGTCCAGTTTAATTCCATATGAAGGTGGTAAAAGAAAAGAATTAATTTTCTACCCTTTCGTTGTTTTCTGAGAGGTTGATCACTTAGATACAGGGTGGTCCTATTATGCCCTGCCCTCTTTCACAGCAAGTTTAATGTGACGCAGCTCACTGTCATCTAGAGAGCACTGTATGATAAAACGATAGATAGAAGTTGTGCCTTGCATCTTGATGTAGCATGCAGTTATGGGCTGGGCATTTTGAAGGAGGCTGGATCAGGGTGTGCGATGCTGGGATTAAGGATTTGATGTTGGGATTAAGAGTGTGATGCTGAGATTGAAGGTGCCCCTCCCCGGGTGTGGGTGGCACCGCCCAAAAGGCTGGCAGCCTGGATGTGACATAAAGGGACAGAAAGAAGCTGCTTTCCTACTCTGCTGCTTTGCTGCCTTCTGCCTTCTCTTCCCTGCCATGAGCTGTTTCTCCTCTGCGATGCCTCCCTGCCTTAGATCCAGCTGACTGTGGAATGAAACTTCTACAAACAAACTGTGAGCCAAAATACACCTTTCCTTTTTTAACTTTGAGTGCTGGGTAATTTTTCTCAGCATGAGAAAAATAACTGAGCAGCCCAGGAAGGGAACCGGGCTGATGATTATTGGGCACGTGAATGGAAGACTCTCTGGAAGTTCAGTTCGATATACTGGGTCTGGGAAGCAGACTATAGGGACATAACTACGTGAAATTCTTATGACAGTGTTTTTCAGATAAAACCCTGGGGAAGGGAATGGAGGGAAAAGAAGCCAGATTGAGAACAGGGAGAAGTGAAGGTACAGAGTCATTACCAGGGGACTGTTTAGCTTCGCTCTGGAGCTTGGACTCTCCGGATTTGTTCCAAGTTGGGAAAAGACTGTATATCCTGTGTTAGCTCAATTATTTGGACTTCTCCTCTGTGGGAAAGGGCACAGCTCTGAGTGAGGTAGCTGTCACATGCTGAGGTCATCACGGTGGGTGGCTGGCTTTATTGCATATGCTTCTGGCCATGCACAGGGTCCCTGGACTCAAAGGTCTGCTGCCAGCATGTTGGAAGTATTAAGAGTATTTGAGCAAAAGGCCTCCAAAAATTTTGCAGTGGACCCCACAAGTTATTTCGTTGGTCCTTACCAAGGGATGTCTGTAGGCAGTGCTCTCTGTGGCTTTTATTTCATAAAAGATGTTTCAGTACCAAAATGTAGCAGCTCTGTGTGCAGGACAGGAACAGAGAAAATCACTTCAAACGAAAAATGTGTCATTTAAATTAACAAGCAGGGTAAATAAATTGAATAAAAAGAGAAATTCAAGTCCAGCCCTATAAATCTATTCTGTTCATTCCCTGGCTTCCTGAAATATAAACCCTATCTCTTATGTTATAAGATGCCTATTTGTATTACTGCACAGAGCTTAGAATGTGAAGTAGTGATGATAATCACAAAGCAATGTTGTTATATGTCCTAGAGCCACTGTTAGACACTGTGGATGAAGGGATCTGGTTTTTTGGGGCTGTCAGATTTCTTGGAATTATTTGACATCATTCAGTATGGGTAGAATACACAAAAATACAATTTTTCTTCTTTTCTCTTTATCAGGTTAAGAATATTTTCTAGGTTGTAAGCTTTGAATTGCAACTGACTTTTGATATTTCTTCCTCAAGATTTTTTTTCTGGAAGTTGTTACAGATTTAAGATAATTAGCTATGGTCTTCAGGAGACAAGAACTAAAACAAACAATGAAGTCTCTTAAATATCTTTTCAGTAAATATATATTATGTAACTTGATATATCTGAAAACTTACAAAAATGGATTTTTAAATAAGTCCATATTTTTCTGAATTGTTTGCAAATTATTTAATCTCTTGTTTTTAAAAAATGGTCATGATACAGACGTTTATAGGAGTAAAATACCATTGTTCATGCAGACTAAATTATTCAGTGTTAATTCAGGAAAAATACCAGTCTTCATGTAGGTTCAATTCTTCACTCAGTATCTATCTCAGATGTTTCTAATTCCTTTGAGGTTGAGACAAGGCTTTAAAAATATTAATTTTTAAAATAACCCATTGATTGCTTACAAATATATCTGGTGTTGAAAACTGATTGAACATTTGGAAACATACACTGGGTAATTGGTGACATTCTGGGACGGCTCAAAAAATAGCAAGAGAATTATTTAAAGCTTACCTATCAAATCTTTTAGAGAACTTCCTTGGCTGTAAGAAACTGTAAATATTTGTTCCCTGATGTCAGGAAAGAAAGGAAGCAATAGGGTTCAGTAAAGGAGCTGACATATAATTAGGGCTTCAAAATGAAAACACAAGCCAAAATCAGGCACCAGAAGGGGAAGAGGTGATGAGCAAAAGTGGGGCACTCTAAAGTCATGGTGCGTGGGTTCAAATCCCAGCTCAACCATTTTGTGATGTTGACAATTCAGTGACTTGTTATGTCTTAGTTTTCTCATGTAAAAACCAGGATTCATATCTACTTTATGGGTATTAAGTGTATAAATGGGCTAATATTCATGTAGTGCTTAGACTGATACCTGGTATTATGCTTAACCCAGACTGTCAATGAAATAGGTATGAGAGACACCCAGGGATATGTCTGATGGGTTGTGACCTTGGGGACGTCTTCTCTTGTTCTTCCCCTGTGTTCTCCTTCCTGGTTGCCATGGAGTGAAGAGCTTTTCTCTACCACACCATTCTGCCATGTTTCTGCCTCGATGCTTCCTGAGTATGGACTGAACCCAATGAAACCATGAGCCAGGCTAAACCTTTCCTCCTTTAATACCTAGATGTCAGGTATTTTGTGACAGCAGCAAGAAAACTGACCAATACACCTGGCATATAAATGCCTCGTTAAAACTTCTAAAAACTTAAAAGAGAGTCAAATAATTACCAATGTATCAGGCACTTTATAATTTGACTCATAAAATTATTTCAATGGCTGGAATATAGACATGGTCATTATCTTTTTACGGATGAGAAAAAGGAGGTAGGGATAGGTTAAATAATTTTTTCATGTCAAGAAAATTGTTAGTGACAACAAAGGGATTCCCTCTTGGTAGGACCATTGCAGTCCTAGTGTCAAACTTTTACGTGGTTCCCCATGCAAAGGAGAGAGGGCTAGATGAGAAGATCTCAAGAACTAGAGACATCTCTAAGAACAGAGACAAGTTAAAGTCAAGTTGGTGTATGGTTTTTTTGCTTGCTTTTAGTTTTGGCTTTATTTTTTTTTTCTCATTGAGAACATTGTACACAGTTGCCTAGTATTGTATGGATTAAACTGTGATCAATATTAGCTGGGCTTTGTACAGAAAAGAACTACCTGACCCAAAATCAAAGAGGGGTTATCCTCAGAGGTGTAGAAAAGTCAGCCACAGATAAGCTTTTGGGACTGCTGGAAACTATATTTCTGAGGAACACAGAAAGACTGGAAGAGCTCGGGAAGACTAACATTGGTGCTGGACACCTGCTCTCTAAAGCCTCACCGTATTTCATCTCTCTTTCTAGCTGTCTCTTCGTTTGCTATCACAAGAGGACCTGTCCCTTCCTTTCTATTCATTTATGAGCAAAATACATTTTATGTCCAGACTTTTTTTAACCTAAACGTGGTTTCATTGTTCAATTAATGCATTTTTCTATTATTGAAATTACCTTGACATCTTGGAGAGACCCATTATAGCCCCCTAAAGAGAGGTGCCGGGGGAAGTCTCAGAAGAAGTGCACCAGGTTACCAGAGGTAAACAAAGCCAGATGAGGTAAACCAAACTAAAAGAGCAACCCATCAGATTGAATTCAGTATTTGAGGGATTAAGAAAGGGAGATAAACTCTGTTGTGGACTACAATATCCTTTATCCCTATGGCTTGGGTGAACACCATCCTGGGAAAGCCTTTAAAACCCTGAGGGAGGAACCAGCGCTGCAGTGGCAGCCTGACCTGCAGAGTAAGCTCCTAACCTGTGCTCCATCTCAGTGGGAGATATTCCCAGATTAGGGCACCAGAGAAACTGAAAGCTGAAGAACCACCCAGAGGACAGAGACTGAGCTAGCACTTGCAGGTCCTTAGGGCACAGACCTGGTTAGGACCTAGAGCTGGCCACTGGGAGAGCTGTATCTCAGGGATTTTGTAGTTTGCAAGTAGCATGACCCAGAATTGAGTAGCATGAGCAGCACCAAACATTGCTTTCCCAAGCATCGGAGACTTCTGTGCTCATGTGACATCCTGCCCACTGCCCAGCATTTGGTGCCCACAGAGAAGCCTCTTGCCCCCAGGCAAAGGCTAGAAGCATCGGGAGCCCTAGGCACTGTACACTTTGCAGGCTGGGAAGTGATGCTTTGTGGTGTGCAGAGAGGGAGACACACGTGAAGAGCCAGAGAGACACAACGTCCATTCGTGAAAACCTACCTTGACAAAAATTTGTAGAAAAGTATCTTATCTTAAAATATTAAAAGCCATTTATGATAAACCTGCGGCTAACATCATACTAAACAGGAAAAACTGAATGTTTCTCACTGAAATCAGAAATAAGACAAGGTGTCCCCTCTCAGGCCTCCCGTTCAATATGCCACTCAGAACTTTAGCCAGAGCAAGTAGGCAACAGAAAAAAAATTAAAAGCATTTGAATACGGAAGAAAAAAGCAAACTATCTTTATTTGCGGATGACATGCTCCTTCACATAGAGGATCCAAAAACTCCAGTAGAAGATTCTTAGAACTAATAAAGAAATTCAGCAAATTGGCAGGATGAAAAAGTAAACACACACAAAATTAATAATGTTCCTATACACCAAAAGTGAACCAAACGAGAAAGAAATCAGGAAAATCACCCCATTCATAGTACCTTCAAAAATATTAAACACTTAGTAATTAACCAAACCAAAAAAGTGAAAGACCTTTATAATGAAAACTGTACATCTCTCAAAAGAGAGATAGAAGAGATTAGAAAATTGAAAGACATCCACTATTCTTGGATAGGGAAAGCTAACAATCATAATGGTCATGTTACCAAAAATGATAATTATCAGCCCGTTTCAGAGAACTAGGAAAAAACAGCCAAAGCAATGCTGGGCAAGAAAAGCAAGGCAGGAAGCATTGTAACCCTAGACTTTGAGGTATACTACAGCATTATATAGTTAAAAAAACAAAAAGCATGATACTGGCAAAACCCAGAAATATTGACCTATGAAAGAGAATGCAAAATAACCTCCAGAACACTCAACTGTTTTTTAAAAAATGGAGACCAATAATGTACATTAAAGAAAAGATGGACTTTAATAGATGGCTATGGGGAAACTATCATGATGCAGAAGAATGAATCTTGAACCATATCTCCCACCTTGTACTAAAATCAAATTAAAGTGGATGGGAGACCTATATATGAAAACAAACACTAAATCTATTGAAAGAAAAAAAATGGGCAAAACTCTTAAAGATACAGGCATAAGCAAGGATTTCTTGCACAGAACTCTAATTTCACAAGATATAATACCTAGAATCCACAAATAACATTACATCAAATTGAAAATCTTCTGTACAGCAAAAGAAACAACCAACAGAGTGAAGGGACAACCTACAGAATGGGGAAAAAGTTTTGCCACCTACTCCTATGACAGAGGATTAATATCTAGAATATTTAAAGAATTCAAAAAAATTAGTCCCACCCCCCCAAAAAAAAAGAACCAGTCAACACACAGGCAATCAAAATGAATGGACACTGATCAGAAGGTGCAAATCAAAACAGCAGTAGGATTGCACCTGCTTCATAAAGAATGGCATTGTCAAGGACTCAGAAAACAACAAATGCTGGGAATGTTGTGGGGGTTATGGAGCCTTCTATATTGTTTATATTCTTTTTTTTTTCTTGGTACCGGGGATCAAACGAGGCCCTTGTGCTTGCAAGGCAGGCTCCAAAACCACTGAGCCAAATCCCCAGCCCTCCCTCCATTGCTATCGTGAATGTAAAGTACAGACACTTTGGAGATTAGTAAGGAGATTACTCAAAGAAGTAATTGATACCTCACCTGAGTATCTTCCCAAAGGAGATAAAGTCATCATATTATAGCCATGCATGAACTTCCACGTGTATAGTAGCAGAACTCTGAATAGCAGCATCACTGAAGTAGCGTATAGGCCCGTCAACAGATGCAGGGATGAGCAAAATGCAGCACAGTATACTCAGTGGAGTACTACTCCGCAATACAGAAAAGGAAAATGGATGGATGTTGAGGCCGTAATACTAAAAGAAATAAATCACTCACAAAAGATTAAATATCACATAGCTTTTCTAATGTTATAGACCCCCAAATTAAGTCATTTAAAATTTAAAAGAGCCATGTTAAAAAAAATAAGGAGTCAGACTCTGTAGAGGTGGGAGGAGGGTCTGTGGGAGGAGGCAAAGGAGAGGGAAAGAGAGCAAGGGGAGTAAAATTGATCAAGAGGTGATATGTGGGTGCATCAATCCTCTGCACTGAACGTAGTCGCAATGCACTGCAAAGGTATAATAATAAACACATTAAACAAAAAGAAAATTATTCGGATCTCTTGGGTTGGGATGGATCACATCGTAATTCTTTCTAAAATTAATGGAAATGTGGTTTTAAATTTTTTTTCTTTTCTTTTTTTTTCCTTTATATTGAGTTTATCTAGGTATACAATACAGTTACATTCATCATTGGGATCCTGTACCTTTACATAATAGGTCTTGATTCTCATTTTTTCCCCTTGTCGCTGCCCTCCCTTCACCCCTCCTCCCTTCCCCATTTACAAACACTTTATTTCCATTTTTTCAGTTTCTCATATTTTTTTCCTCTCCCTTATTACCTTTCCCCCACCCTTCCCACTTTCCCTATGCCTTTAGCCCTTTACTTCCTATTTCACATTATTAATTATCTCATTAGGATCCTGTGTACTATTACAGTTTTTCACACCAAAGAAACTATTCGGTATTTCAGTTAACGAAATCCCTGTATGAACATTAAAAATAGGGAATCCTAAAATACAATTAAAAAGGAAAGTAAAAGAGAAAAGGCAATGATGTAACATTAAAATAATCCTTAATTCTGGAGATGAAAATGGTCCCCGAACACATTTAAATTGCTTCTCGCTCTTATAGTCTTATCTTATTCTTTTTTTCATTATTCAGAGAATACTTTATTAGTTTCTGTAATCAAATACACGTAGATATGACCTTACATATTTAGTACAATGTGTTACCCCTGTATACATGGAAAAAAATAAAAAATAAAAATAAAAATAAATTAACATTTCTAGACCAATATGACTGTCCATTTCTGTACAATGCCAACTCAACACAGTAAATTGGGATGACTTTTTCCAAAGTTGGCAGCACCGATAAAGTTTCCCAAAATTCAATTATATTTTTTTAATATAAAAAGACTAATAATAGCAGTATGTTATGCATCAATAGCAGCAACAGCTTTTCCAGGTTCTACAGTCATCTGAACAAAATTATAGACATTCAGCACATTCCATTAAAAAAAAAAAAAAGCAACAGCTTTTCCAGGTTCTGCAGTCATCTGAACAAAATTATAGATATTCAGCACATTTCATTAAAAAAGAAAAACAAAGAAAAAGAATAATATCCAGAAAACAGCAAAGTTCTGTTGCTGTTGTGGTACCTGGCACCATTTTTCTATTAGCCTCTTAATCATCATCTGGAAAGAGAACATTCTAGAGTAATATCATTAAACGTAGCTCTGATAAAGCACAGTCCCTACTATGTATCATAAAGCAGGCACAAGATATTTTACATTCATAGAGGTATGATAAAATATAAAAAATAAAAATAAAAATAAATCAACATTTCTAGACCAATGTGGTTGTCCATTTCTGTACAATGTCAACTCAACACAGTAAATTGGGATGACTTTTTCCAAAGTTGGCAGCACCGTTAAAGTTTCCTAAAATTCAATTTATATATATATATGTATTATATCATCAAGGGTATTTTTCTGAGTTCCCAACTTTGAACATCTTTAAAGAAAGGGCTTGGGAAAACTGTAATAGAAGGTTGTGGAGTTCAACCATTCAGAAGGATGGGGAACTCAATCTGGGCCTTGCAGCCGGAGGTCAGTCAGCGTCATGGGGTTCAGCCATCAGCTAACTGAGATCAGGGGTCTTGCATCCTCGCTCTGTCTGAGCCATTAAATGGTAAATACACTATGTTGAAATTTTGTTCACTGCAGACATGTTCTGGACTGCTTCTTGATTTCAATTTAATTCAAATGATTTAAGGGTGATAGACTAGTGACTACCACAGGTGGTCAGCGTCCAAGTTGTGCTTGATCTTAATGTGTCACTGATTGTATCAGTTGGGGTAAAGCATTGCCGTTGATTTGATGAGCTGTTTTCTCTGATGTTATGAAGATGAGAATGTCTGTGGGTCGTTAGAGACACAGAAGCTAGGGCGCAACTATATCAGGAAGATTTGGTTGATAATCCAGAGATTAAACCAAGGACAGTCCGACAACAAAAATTAAAATGAGAAAACACTTAAGCAAGACACAAGGACAGACTTCCAGTTCACCAATGGTTTTAAATTTTAATACAAATATTGCATTGCTTTATTATAATACATATCATATATAATTATATGCTCTTTGAACATATTTTTAAATTGCATATATTTTCAATTTAGTGAGTTCATTCGTCAGGGGTGCTATCAGGGATGAATTAAGTCTATGAAGTGAGGAACAGCTCCGCCGCTGACACCTGGCACACCATGGACTCTCAAAAGACGCATGTGAAATGAATGCTAAACGAATACACTAATCCAGAGGCCCCTGTGCATCTGGCAGCAGAAATTTCAGCAGGCTTTCTGTAGCCCTTTTACTTTGTTTGCATTCACTACCTTCTCAAGCTGATGGGATTATGTTCCCACCCGCCAGTTATGCCTGCTGCTTTGAAGTCCTGGTGATACTCATCCCCGCGGCACATGGGAGCAGCCGTACGTCGGTAATATCTGATTCTCTTCTGCTTCTGAGTAGAGACACGGATTGCACTCCTGTGCTTCGCCGTAGTTTGGCCTGACCGCGTATTTTCCTGGGAAAATGAAATGTGGGTGTGCAAGCAGAAATGAAAGGAAGCATTTTTTAGTGGTGCTACATTTTTCAAGCTGCTTTTCGTTTACATTCATTTTCATGAAAGCATGCATTAACACTCAGGTCATACAAGACCCACGCAACTTGGAACGCTGTGTCAAAATGTGGACGATAACTATTCTGAAGCCATAGTAGATTTTGTGAGAGCGATAGCTAAGGTGATATTCAGGTAGTAAAATTTGAGGGTTGATTCTTACTGAAGCACAACCTGGTATCTCTTCATGGATTCACATATGGAATGCAATGGAAACTCAGCTAAGTTAATCAAATGCATGCTGTAATTGTAGATTATTTTCACCATGAGGTCTGAAGACAATATTCCAAAAGTGGTCAGACCATGTGTTTACCCACATATGTGTCTTGTATCACACAGCTCAATAAAGCAAGAATCTTAGAAACTTAACGGGAACCATAGGGATCACATGGCTCATGTCCTCCTTTTACAGTGGTGGAATTAGTGTCTCATGAGTAGACAGTGTCTGATTCTGTATCACTAAAGAAGTTAATAGTAGGGACATAAGGATCATCTAATGTTTTAATCTATGCATTCTGTGTTATTTCCACAACATTTAACTATATGGCATCTCCCCGACCATTCTTTCACCAAAAACCCATGGAGTTAGAAAACCCACCAGTTTCTACTCTATTGGGCTGAAGCTTAACATTGAAGTTAAACCTATGTTACAAGTTATAGTAGAAGACAAGATTAACCATTATTACTCATTAGAGTCTATAGAACCTCTCAGTAGTAATAATACATAGAGCCCAAGGGATGAAATAAGAATTAGAAACATTTGATAAAGGGAAAACTATGTAATATAAGATTGTCCAGGGAATTAAAAAAAATATTTCCCAAGAAGTCCCCTGCAGAATCGCTGGGAAGTTGATGACCTTGGGCCCCAAGAAGTGAAGCCAGCTGGGCATAAAATCCTACAGAAAAGGGCGGGGAGGGGCAGAAATCTTCACTGAAAAGATAAATGCTAATTTCAAGATTTGATAAAATTAAATCACTGGCAATGAACTAAATTAATTCATTATAGTTTATTGCCATGCTTGGCATTAAATTCCATATCTTTTTTTGTTGTTATGCTTAATCAGCTTTTGGGGGAGTACATGATTCTCTTTCTAACCCATGCTAAACTAATAAGTTTATTAAAAGTACTTCTTATGTTGGAGATGGAACAAGATATACAATTTCTAAAAATTAAATGATTTCATTATCTTGTATTTGTCTGAGTTAAATTCTTTGTATTTTGTCAACTAGCATCTTTCTGAATCCACATTTTACTGATATTAAATAAATGTCACCATCACTAACAATTTTCCCCTAGTCTATTATTTAGCCTCAAATTCTCCACAAATTTCTATTGGGATTGGAGATCTGTCTCTTATGGGGAAATCTTAGCAAAGAACTCATTACAATGAGAAGTATTGCAATGAAAATTTAGAAGACAATATCTGTTGTAGAAAAATGCATGAAAATGCATTTAGCCTATACTTTTTCCCCAACATTAATTCAAAAATGCACAAAAAGAGAAAATTTTGTTTCATTCATGTCCCTGAAGGTGGCAGTGATGATACTAACACTTTCTTAGTGTGAGCAATGTACCTGTGAGGGTTAATCTGTGAGCTCTTGCCATTTCCTCTGCTACCAGGGAATACGATGCCATTCTCAAGATGTGACCTGCAAGAAGGGAGTGGAATTTATGGAAACTGATCTGATCTGGATTACCTGTCTCTCCATCACGCCAGCTGCCATAGTTGTAATTAAACTCAGTGTATTGTGGTCTCATACTTAATAAAGCAGTTATTGCATTTCTGATTTCCTCCCTAACATGTATAAACTTCTACTGCAGACTGCACTTTAGGAACAAGAGTGCTAACTTAGGTGTTCTGAGAATAGGCAGCAAAACATAGCAAGCCAAGAAACTGAGCAGGAACTGAACAGAAGAGATGGGCCTTTTGCACTAAGCTGGGTAGCACTGTATTTAAACAATAGTAGGTTTCTAGTAAATGTAGACAATATGTTATGCTGGAAAAGATCAGAGTATATCCCTGCACGTTGCACGTCCTCCGAGGTACAGTACTCTAACCTGTTGAAGGGCGTCATCATCGGATGAGCATGGTCAATGTACAAACAGTGGCCACTGTGACTCTATTACTTTCTCTGAAACTTGCTTTGCTCAGTTGTAAAACAATATTAACAATACCTGAAGGAGTGGACATATGTACAGGGCCTCACCACAGGAGCTTTTCCTAAACAGCTTCCAAGCCTCCTACCCAATATTCCCAATAACTTCTAGCCTTGCCTGAAGTGTCTTGCCAGCAACATTTCCATTTATTCATAGGAGCTATAATTCTTTGGGGACACTGAAACTGTTAAAGAAAATAGTGCTTGAAACTTCATCAAATTTTAGACATAGGAATGTCGAAGGTACTTAAAAGTTGAATCATTTAAACTTAAAAGTTTGACTGTTTTCTCTTTTAAAGTACAATGAGAACAAAGAAATCACAAGGATATTTACCCTGGGATGGATCAGTAAGTCACAGCAGAATATTTACACTTCTTCGCACAGTGCTTGGCACAGTGTCAAGTAATCATTTGTTGACTATGATATTCAGTTGCTGAGCAATCACTTTTCATTTTGTTTAGTTCATTCGAGTGAAGGAATTGAGAGTGAGAGAACTATAGATGTGGACGTAAGTCAGGTCATTTTGTGCTGTCTGGGCTGAACCAGTTCCCCGGTTACACTCCCTACATAAGTGGTCCTGCACGCAATGACCGAGGAGCATCATTTATACGAGGTGCTTCCTGTTCCCAAATTGCTAATGCCTAAAAATAAGCGTGAGTTTTAAAATTAAGTTTTGCTTAACATCATGCTATGTTTTGGAACAGATGAAAAGGTAGAGGAAGACACAATCAATTTCAGAGTATTTTAGTCCATTTCTCAAAAGAATGCACAAGTAGAATGGTGAAGGAAAGATCAGAAGATTGTTTAAGGTTAGCAGAAATTAGAGGTAAATAGTAGCTTGAATATGGCTTGGATTAGAGAATCATAGTTTAGCTGAAGAAAAATGAGCCCTACGTACCTGGTGTGTCTGGTTCTTTATGCTTCAGGAGACCACACTAAGAGGAAGCAGTGATCAGCTGGAACCAAGCCTCAAAAATATTCTCATCCTCTCTCTCCCTCTTCCTCTCCCTTCCCTCTCCATATAAAGCAACTACATGGGGAGAAGTCCACTTATCGGGTATCCGTGATGTTGAGGGCACAGTGCCCAGGAGAGAATTTGGCACCAAACGGCGCCGATCTCCTGCAAGTGTCCCACGCGGAGTCTTCACAGCCACCTCTGGGAAGTTTCATTTCCTCGCTCCTATGCAATTCTTCCCTGCAGGAGGCGGGGTTGAATCTGAGAAACCATGTTTTCTCTTAATCTGTGTGTCTGCCTGAATGTTTCATTATGGTTCATTAATAGTTCTGATACTAAAAGTCCACTTTTATGCTTACAGGGAAAATATCTGAGTGAATGAAAATAAAATTACAAAATAATTGCAACTTTTTCTCGAACATATGTAATGATGGAGGAATTTAAAATATTGAGGGGAAGTGGCATTTGGAGCTATATTCTTTCATTTCCTCTCTCCCCGTGGTTTTGTTCTCTTCGTTCTGTGTCACCTGGTGAGCAAGACCAGGGGCCTGAGTGCCCTTCTACATGCAGTCGGCTGAGTTATTTAATCTCCACACATCTCAATATTGTGATCTACAGCAGGTAACGACAGTGATCTCTGCATGAATTGCGAGAATTAATCGAGACCATTCCAGAGGAGCACCGAGAACAGTGCCTACCATTCGGTAAGAACTCCGTGCAGTTAGTTACTAATATTTCATCTTCGTCAGCGGCAGAAGGTAACAGGAAAGGCTAGGCCATTGCTCATATGACACAGTTAGTCACAGCCAGGTCCCAGGGCCAATGGGCTCCAGAGTCTTTCAGTGCTGGGGCCTCCTCCCAAACACTGTAGTCATTGTTACCAGATGGAAATTTGTGACACCGACTGGCAAACATTCAGTACATTTTCACTGACCAAAGGCCTATCAATGGAGGACTCAGTAGGCCAGCAGGGATCGATAAACCTTTGCACGCCAATCATCAGTATACTCAATTTTTATTTAGCACCTTAGGTCATCCTCTTGGGAAAGCGTCCTTTGCCACCTGCACAAACCATTCACAAATTCCGATTCAGATTGTCTCTCAAGGCAGACCTGGTCAGATCCTGACCACCTCTGTGTGCACTGTCTCTGAAATGAGCCTGGTGCACCACTGGTTGTATCTGCTGTACTATTCCACGCCTTCAGTTTCCAGTCGAAGAACATAAGCTGTAAAATTGTTTCTCATTTGTTTTGCTTTGCTTAAGATTAATTTATTGTTGCACATAGTGAGGCTCTACTTTTTAGCTGCTACACATAATGCTGACCTTGAATTCCTTGGTACAACACTTTCAACTTCCACTTTTAAAATGTATTCTGCTGGGCCGGGAATTTAGCTCAGTGGTTCGGTGGCCTGCCTCTCCCGAGTTCGATCCCCGGTACCCCCCAAAAAAAAAAACAACAAAAAACGAAACAAACAAACAATCAAAAAATAAATAAAATGTATTCTGTTGCCTTCTTCAAATAGAGTAGAAGGCTCACCTCAGTTCAATAATTCAGTTGTGAGGAGAGCACTGGGTTTGACCAGAATTATTAAGGCTAGGCAAGCACAGAGGAGGGAAAGCCTGTGCACAGAGTGATTAAAATGATCGATAAAAGTGTAAAACCGGAGGACTGAGTATTATACCTACAAGCAGTGTAATGACTACTACCTAAGACAAATGATTGTTAGCCATGGGTACGTGGGAGCATATGTTTCAAGGGAGCTGTACCTCCTTAGGGAGAAGGAGGATGAGTGATCTGTCAATGACAATGTGGAATTAACAAGGTCACTCAGACCAGTCCTAAGCAGAGAGGTGCAAGAGTGAGAGAGAACAAATCAACTTCCACTCGAGGGGCTTTCAGGAAACAGTGTCACAGGAGAAAAGCCAGATTCCAGCTAGAGCAGAGAGATGCATGTTTTTAGAAGCAGTTGAGAATAGATGGGCTTTTAGTGATGATGGACTTTGAGTTCTTGGATGGGTTTTGAAAAAGTTTCAGGAGATTAGTCATCAAAAAATATAGAAAGACCAGATGGAGACAATGTCTGCTGGAGGTTAAGCATGTCCAACAGCTTATGGAACTGAAAATAGTAAGGAAGAAGAGGGCAGAGTTTCACCCTGAGTTGAGAGGCTGAGAGAAGTGTTTCAGAGGGCAGCAGGTCTGTTTTGCATTGGGCATCCAAATTCCTTCTCCATATTTGGCTTATAAGCCTTAGGGACAAAAGAAAAAACTGCCAAAATAAATACCCACATTAAAACATTTGTCACAGTGGTGAATAAAACACTTTAAAAACCATAAGTATATATTTATAAAATCAAGACTACACTGTGCAGAATCTTCTATTCTGCCTTTATAACTTCTACCTTATACAATAAATGCCACCAGTTCTTCTTAATTGGGATTTTAAAATGGCTATTAAAATGGATGCACAATAATCAATTTAAACATCATAGTTTGGGAGAGCTGTTTCCATAAATATACAATGTATAAATTTTATCCCAAGCAATATGTTTGAAAATACATTTAGAAGTTGAGTCATGAACACTGGAGGAAGTGCAAGTATTTACTGTCAAATTTAAATAAATACGTTAGATTAAAGACAATTCAGAGGGAACAAAACCTGAAGTGAGATCTGAAATTCAGAGTGGTTAGAGGCTAGTCAGCTTGCTCACTTTTTTGGAATCAGGTTTACCTTTAGGTCCAAGGGTGATCATTCCAGTGGAACAAGTCTCCAATTTTGCAAAGATTGGTCAGGAGTATAGGTGAGAAGGAGCACCATAAATCATCAGGACTGGGAGTGAAGAGATCCTGACTAAAGAGGTTTTGTGAGCATCTGTGGAATCCAGAAATTTTATGTCAAGGATACTTTTGCTTTATTATCCCTAATCCTGCGGGTGGCACAGGGTTTTACTGAGGACAGGAATATGTTAATGCTGGTTTTTGAGGTGCATTAACTGTTGAGGACGTTGGCAGATGGCTTGAAACTGGATAAGAAATGACTAACTTGTGGCACCGAGATTTTTGTGAAAGTTCATCTTTAAGCCTCAACTTCTTGATTTTAGGTTGTTCTTGGGCAGAAGTATTTAAACACACACTAACAATTGTAATTAGATGGAATTTAATGTTCATACATTTCATTAAGTGGATCTAGATTAGATTTAGGTCTGTTTATGTGGGGAGATTAAATTGCTGAAATTGTAGACAATATCTCACCTTTTCCTTATCAGTAAACCACTGGTTTTCAACGAGGGACAATTTTGTCTCTCTCTTCCCATAGATATTTGGAAATGTCTCTAGCATTTTTAGTTGCCACCATGGGAGGAAGGTACTACTGTCATTTAGTGGGTAGGGGCCAGGGCTGGCATTGAACGTTTTGTTTTGTTTGATTTGGTACCTGGGATTGAACTCGGACCTTGCTCTTGCGTGACAGGTGGTGGCACCACTGAGCTAAATCCCCGGCCCTTACTGAACATTTTACAGTTTACAGGACAGTCTCACATACAAAAATTGTCATTCAAACGATCAGTAGTGCTGCAATTGAGAAAACATGAAACAAGTAGTCCAGTAGCGCATCTTGGGGTTTAAGCTTCATTTTTGCTCACAAACATAATTTAGAAAAACTTGCTCATTTTCAGTAGAGGTTGGCATCTAAGCTTTCCTATGCATTATATATATCATGATTTTTGCCTGTAATGAATTTCTTACTCATATTCATAAACATCTCACTTTTAAAAAATATTCTCTGCTTGCCTAATCAAAAGTCTGAGGTGTGGCTCTCCCATAATTTCCCAAACAGATATTGTTTTTCCTCTTTGAAATAGCCACTGAGTCCACCGGCAAAGGCTTCTGTGTGACTCAAAGAACAGCAGTCAGATTCCTAACGGGAAACAGAATGCCCTCCTTGGAAATTTCTTTCTAATAAATTTTGCTAACTCCTTAAAAGGGCAGAAAACAGTTAAAGTAGCATAAATAGCTTGCTTCTGGGAAGTGGGCAGGAGGACAACCTAAGTTAACAGTCAGTTCTAGATCTTCTTTTCCCCTCTTCTTTTCTTTTTTCTTCTCATCTCCTGGGGCTCTTAATGCTAAACTTGACTGGAAATTAATGATAAGCCTTGGCCAAAAAACTATCACTATAAAATCCAGCCTCTTTACAGACACCCCACAAAGCATTTCATTATTCGGTCTATGCTTGTCTCCCTCTCAGTTTTCATCTGCAGTGGGGTCCAAGCATGATTCTTGAAACAGTAATTTCTAAACTGGAGTGGCGTGTACAGTAAAATAAAAATGAACAGGTGCTGATGCAAGGATTTCTGAGACCATCTCCTAGGTATTCTGACTCTGATATAGAGTGTCTAGGTCCACATTTTACACAACCTTGCTGGATAATTTCGATACAACCGCACTGGAGCTGGTAATTCATTTATTTCATTTGGCAGCTACTCCTGGATGCTCTCTCCTTTCCTTGTGCTCTTCCCTCTGCCTTGACTATGCTTCTGACCTCCTTGGTGGAATTTTTCTTGGTCTTTCCAAGCTATTTTAAATGCTGGTTCTGCTCTCCCTATCATATTACTTACATGTCTATTATTAAAGCAGATATTAATAATGCGTAATACTTCATTGTATATATTTTCCTAGACTTTGAGAACCTTCAGGAACAAGTATTTCCCAAAAGAATCTTTATAAACAACACAATTCATAGCAAATAAGCATCACACTGAAATCCTCGAGGTGAATAAAGGAATCCTAGTGCTAACATCCTAGGCTGACTGTAAACCTCTCCCGCACATCTCCCCACTAGGCTTTTGCACCTGCTAAGTGTGTGCAGTGATGGGTTCATGAGGCCCAGTAAGCACAGCTGAACCCCATATCTCCCATCATTATTCAGCCCCACCATCAATAATGACCACCACTCTCTGTGCTTTTCCAAGAGTCTTCCTGGGTGTACTGTTAGTCCCCATACTTTCTCCTTGGCAATAGTCAAGAGTCTCTAGACTTTTCATCTAATGACCCTATATAAAAGACCTCATAGCCAGTCTGGTCTAAGTGCCATGAGGGTCTCTGTCAGGTTTGCTTCAAAATAAACCTTTCCTGTTGAGCTCATACCTATGTTTTCTTTGTCCTTTTTTTCCTAACAGTGAGAGCTTCTAAACAGAGACAAAAGCATAAAGTCCTAAAAGCACACTAAACCTTGAGTCAATCACTTTGATTTTTTTTATTTTTTCACACAAACAATAGTAACCATTAACATTAGGATTTACAGAAGGATTTCAATACATGAGGAAATATGAATAATAAGCAGTATTAAATAGAAGTGAGGGAATACATAATATTAAATAATAATAAATACAAATTAAATAATAAAATGTTACATACAGGCATCTATATGAAAGCCTAGAAAGAAATACACTAAAGTTCCATTACAAAATTAAGTTAAGTTGTATATGAAATATTATAAGGACAAATGTATATTTGAAAGAATACGTTTAAGAGCTCTCCTTTCCCTCCTTTTGCTTAGAGCTTTTACCTTTAAATATATGCAAGTACTTTCTCTTCATTTGAAATGTATATAAATCCTTAAGTCCATATGACAGGCCTTTTTTGTCAATTTAATAACACATTAATGGTGCATTAATGTTTTTCTGAATAACCTGAGAACCGTCTCTTTGAAATGCAAGCCACACACACACACACACACACACACACACACACACACACAAATGTTGGGGAAAGAAAGCTCCTACTCCCAGTTTCTGTGGGAGAATAGAAGTCTAAATTCAGTGGAAACCTTGCCTCAAGTTTCAACACTCCCCCCATTACATAGAGATGACTAATTTGTTTTTCCTTTGGATAAAGCCAGTTAGCTAACAGAAATTCACCCCAAGTAATAGCTAGAATTAGGATGCATTATATGTAACAAGTGGTGCTATTAACAGCTTTCATATAACGAATGATTTTGTTTCCCTCTTTAAAGCATAGATTGTGCCTGCTTCATAAGGGAAGGGTGAGATTTCTTTCTGCTTGCAATCTTTTAGCAGATTGCAATGTACAACCTATATGTTTAATGTGTACATAATAATAAAATATTAATTTTTATTACTTTCCTGGAGAGGATTCCTAGGTTGGGAGAAGATTTTGTTGTTGATTATACATTCCCCAAAAGACATCTGCATAGCCTGTAATCTGAGCACTCAGGACACTTGAGGAAGAAGCATCACTGAGAGTTTGAGGCCAGCCTGAGCTACATAGCAGGCAAACCAACCTACAAAAATATATATGTTCTGTAACGATCTATTAAATTATAAATTTCCTTGGAGCATTATTGCTGTAAATCGAGAGCAGTTCTTTATCTTCCTAAAAGAGTTAAAGACATCATATTACAGTGATACATACATACTCACTTATAGCAGCACCATTCACAATAGCTAAATCTTGGAAATGGCTGATATATGCATCAACAGAGGACTGGATAAATATGCCATTTACACACAACTCAGTACTACTTTGCCATAAAGGATAAACTTGAATCATTTGTAGGAAAATGAATGCACTTTGGTACCGCAATGTTAAGTGAACTAAATTGGACATAGACAATTAAATATGGTGTGGCTTTTCTTATTGAGAAATCCAAAATATAAACAAAGATAAAAATAAAACATATATATTAAGAAGGAGGGAGACAAATCTTTCTCTAATGGGGATCAAGAGATGAAGGGTGGTAAAGGAAGGGAGGGAAAGGGGATTAAAAAATAATTGAGATGTGTTAGGTAAATGCACCAATTCCCAACAAGGAATGTAATCATATGTACTGCAAATGTGTATGTCATGCAAATAATTATGTACTGTCAAGAACAAAGAAGTGTTATAGTTTATGTCTAGATGTTCCCCCCAAAAGCTTCATGTTCACATAGATGGAGCTTTTGAGAGGTGATGGGATCATTGGAGCATTATATTTATCAGTGGATAAGTTCACTGATGAGCTTTTAGCTAAATATGATTCAGGAGGTAAAGCCACTTAAAGCACAGCTTGGAAGGATATATTTTCCTCCCTCCTCCTCGATCTCTCTCTGCCTCCTGCTGCCATGTCATGGGCTATTTCTTTTTCACCATTCCCCTCTGACTTCAGATCTTCCTTACAGCCAGCAGAGACTATGGGCTGAAACGTCTACCAACAATGAGTCAAAATAAACTTTTCCTCCTTAGAGTTGTGGGTGTAGAGTACTGTATCAGAGCCATGAGAAAAGTAACTATGACAGATTTGATTCCAGAGAAGTGGGGTCATTACTGCCATGCTACCTGACCATGTAGTTCAAAAGCCTTTGTAACTGGCCAGGGAGAGATGTTTGAAAGGTTTGGAGATACTAGCTGGAGAAGCAGCCCTAGAGTGCTGTAAACTAAGCTGATGTGAGATTCTGGTCAGATAAGACTTGGAAGGTTTCAGTTGGAAGCAAGGATTCCACTGGCAGCTAGACTCCAATCCAAGTGTGTTATGCTCTGGTTACATTTTATCCCTGCCCTGATACTTTGAAGGAGACTGAGATTAGTAGCAGTGAGTTAATTAATGTTAGAGAGGAAATATTAAGGCAATCTAATGTTGAGGCTGTAGCATGGGTACTGTTAGTTATTTTAGTCAATTCTATCTTGAGATTCAAGAGCACAAGCATAGTTGCAAGATGTAAAATGACTTGAATGTGGCCAGAAAGGAAGCTCCAGTAAATTTGGAGCCTGCAAAGATGTAGCTAGAAAAGGAGAGCTCGATGGCTATAAAGATGAGAATTAAAAAGAAGCCAAGTACTTCGGATCAATCCAAAGGATGTGTGGATTCATGGAAGAATAAAAAAGACTCAACTCTTCCCAGACTCAAGGATGGAAAAGTGAAAGTCTTTGCTTTGAGAAGAAAGCCCTGGGGCACTGTGCTCCAGAATGGCAACAACCTAGAGAATGGAAATTAATTCTTCTTGGTAAATATCTATTCAAGTATTTTGCCAACTTAAAAATTGTGTTATTTTATTTTTCTTAGGTTGTAGGGATTCTTTCTATTCTGAATAAAAAATTCTTATCAAATACATAATTAGTAAACTCACCAGTGCTTTCATAGAAAAGGCAGTATCAATTTTTAGGCTAACTTCTGTCTTTCTCTTCCCTCCTACATCATGATTTCAGGTGATATTTTCTTGCCCATTTATATCCAGATTGTTTTCTCTTCAATCCAAAATGATTTCCTAAAGTTCAGTGCCGCTTTTTAGCTGCTGGGTCTGCAGCCTTTTAATCCTGGGCCCCTTCCAATCTGGCACAGTTCTTGCAGAGAAAACGTATGTTTCTTGACCAGTATTTGTATTATTCTCAGTGGAAAACTTGTTACAAGAGCTGGAGATAGGTGCCTTGTTTTTTAACTTCTTTCCCAGTCAATTGAATAAATAACTTTTATTTTAATCGGCCTGTATTGCTAGAATTTAGGGCTTTAGACTTTTGCTAATAAAAAAGTGTTGCAATGTTTAACTAAGTTATTTCACAAGTGTGAGTAAATTTGTGCCTTTGATTAATAGTGTCACATTGCCCCCACTGAACTTAGGGCAATTTTACTTCTGCCGTATGTATAGGATGCTCTCTCCCACTGCTCCCTTGAGGACAGAGTGTGCTCATAGTTTTTTATCTTTGTCAATCTGAAGGGTCGAAGTGTTGCCTCAGGGAAACAATACACATAATAAATTCTATAAATTCTATTTATAATACAATAAAAAATGTAGCTAAAAAGAAACCCCACTTCACATTTAATCCTTGCTGGGCACATTCTAAGTATTTGTATTTCTTAACTCTTAATTTCAGACTTACCCTCATAGTAGCATTGGTTTCTTCTTTTACAGATGAAAAACATGAAGTAAAAGGATCAAGTACCAACCACCCCCTAAGGTCTTTAGAAGCAAAGAAAACAACAACAGAGGAAGTTTGATTTCAGACTTTGTCCTCTTTTCCATTGTCATTTTTCTTTTGAGGTGCGGGGGATTGAAACCAGAGAGCAGTGAGCTATATCTCCAGCACTTTTGATTTATTTTTTAATCTGCAGACAAAATCTTGCTAAGTAGCCCAAATCTTGCTAAGTAGCCCAGGGTATCCTGAAATGTGTGATCTTCCTGCTTCAGCCTTCAGAGCAGCTGACATTACACATGTGTGTCAACACACCTTGAGAGCTTTAGACTCTCAACAGTGTGATGTGAGTCTCAAGAACAATTCCAGGCATAGTTTTAAGATAAAAATATTTCACAGTAGATGTAGCTATTTATATCCTATATTTCATCAACATCAAATGTAATATTGAAAGCCATTTAAAACACCCATACTATTAATTTCTCTTTCCCGGTCTGCCATATTGGATGAACACAAGTTGTGTTGCTTAAAGTAATAGAAACTTACTGAGTGTTCGCCAGGTCTGAAATCTGAAGTCAGCATGTCAGCTCAGCACACACCTCAGGAGGTCCTCCAGGGGAAGGAAGAGACACGACTCCTTGCCACTACTAGATCTTGTGGCTGCTGGTTTTCCTTGACTTGTGGTCATGTTGTTCCAATCGCTTGCTCAATGGTCACGTCGCAGTATTTCCTTTTCTGTACATTGTTTCCTCTCTGTGTTTCCATTACTTCTCTTTCTGCCTCTCTTCTATAAAGACACTGGTGACTGAGTTAAAGCCCTAGCGGATTATTCGGGGCAAACTTCTCTTGCTCAGATCCTTATCTTAATCTTGTAGATCACAATGGATGTTCACGTTCACTTTCTATGTAAGACAATATTCACAGATCCTGGGAATTCAAATTGAGAAAAATGTTTTGTAGGGCCATGTTCACTCTAGTATAAACATTTACCATTCAACTGAAATACGGCCGAACCTGTTCATTTCATTCATACTCTGTCCATTCATTCACACACAATTATTCAAGGCCTGCTACATGGTGGACATAGTTCAAGGTGCAGAGAAAAGAGCAGTGAAGAGAAGACACAACACCTCTGGCTTCATGGGTTGGTATTTTGTTTGGGGGAGCTTAATAATGTAAAGAAACAAATATAGATTTAGAGTGTCACTGGGGGAATAAAGATCTTGGAAAGAAATGAAGCAAAGAAGGAGGAGAAGTTCTGCAGAGAGGGTGGTTGAGATGTCAGTGAGTTCGTGCGGAAAGGACTTTCTGAGAAAATGACCATGATATCGTGACAAAGGGATTTCCAGTGCATCCGGATCACCTCTAGAATCTGTCCATGTCACTTCTTTGCCAAAGTCCTTCCTTATGTTTTAAGGATCTGGAGATCTGGAGATGTTTCTATGCCACCTGGATGGGGCTCCATGTTATATGTGTCTGTACAGGAGGGCAGAGAAGATTTTATGCAGATGGAACCGGCAGGAGGAAATGTGACCCTGGAGGCAGACATTGGCCATAGGTCCAGCTTCTACCAGAACCTAAAATAGCAAGCAACAGAACAATACCACTTGGAGCCTGTAGAGCCAGCATGGCCCTGTGGACACTTTGATTTGTCCAGTAAAATGTATTTTAGACTTTCTGCTGTTTAGAACAAAGAGAGAATGAATTCTTGTTGTTTTAAGCCATCTGTCTCATGGAAATTTGCTACAGAAGCCACAGGGAGTGAATACAATGTCCTCAGTAGCAGAAATTCCCAAAAGAGAGAAGGAGCAAGCAATGCATTTATCTGGGGGGAAAGGGAGTGTCAGGCAGAGAACTTCCTATCTGACCACTTGAGGTGGGAATACATGCCTGACTTGACCGAGAAGATGCTAGGGAACCACTGAGCCTGGAACACAGTGAGCTGGGATAGGTCAGCAGAACAAAAAATCAGATGGATCTGAGGACTGGAGGTCTCAGTTGTGACGTTCATGCTTTGCATCAGTGAGGTGAGACATCACTGACAGGTTTCCAGTACAGGGTGATCCTACCTCTGAACAGCTCTAAATTTCTATCAAAAGGATCCAGAACTATTCTGCCTATGGCAGCAGTAGCAGACTATAAGGGGTTAAAGGCAGTAACAGGAAACCAATTAAGAAGTTGTTAATGATGCCTAGTAAGCAACGCACTCTGAGTCTGAAGTTTCTAAGAAATGTATGTATTGGATGAACACTACCAAGTGTTATGACGCTAAAAACACTTCAGCACAAGACATAGGATATTATATTTGCAGCAGGTCAGTTTCACTCGAGGGGCAGTTAGTTTTCCTAAGAGAGTATTTTATACACATGAGGTATGTAACACAATCAAAAGAGGAGTATAAGAGTTTAGGTATTTTTTTTTTACTCTGAGGCTTTGCAAATAGATGTTGGAAGATTGTTTTCACTGGACAATTTAATGGGTTTTTAGTGACTACGCTGGATCCACCACTATGTGCAAATTTAGTTGTATTGCACATATACATGTCGGTAAACTTTGTGATATTTCTTGCAATGCTTATCCAAGATAATCCAATCAGGGAAGCCTTTTACTCCTTCTCATTCAGAATACCACTCATGGCACGATTCTAACGTTGCTATGAGTAAGAATAGCCCGGTTGGACATGTCAGATTTTAGATTAGCTGAATCCTGCCTTTAAAATGTTGCTAGGTGAGAGAATTTTTATGCAAGAAGTCATTGTTTTGTTATGAAAAACAGAGACCTGGGACTTCATCAAGCTGCCAGAAACATAAAAATGGTTTTGTGTCTGTTTATTAATAAGGGCTTGACTTTCAAACAAGAGGATGTGTGCAGAATGTAGTGTGTTTTGCTTGCATTTAAAACCTGGTGGTGTGATTGCAAAAGTAGAAACCCTTCATCTTTGTGAGCACCAACTCAGGTTCAAGAAAGTATCCACATGAGGGCTATAGCAAAAATCTTTGGGGCATGCATCACAGACCACCTTGGAATGCAAGGGGTCGGTCTTTGTCCTTCAGCTCAAATGTGAGATTCAGAATTTATTGTCTATCCTTTTGTTACTTGAATATTAACCAACATGTTACCTATTGATACTTTCTTATCAGAAAGTCACTTGAGGCACCATCTAAATGATTCCTCTAAAGCATTATTTTTTTGGTACTGGGGATCGAACTCAGGTCCTTGCACTTGCAAGGCAGGCCACCGAATGGCTGAACTAAATCCCCGGCCCCTAAAGCATTTTTTTGTGTGTGCAAAAGTTCAACAGAAGGTATATTCTTTCTGAAAAAGCACTTTAATGCAAACAAAGTGTCAGAGCATAGATAAGACTTCCTTATCTCATACATGAGGTGATAGTGGTACAGAAAGAAGGAATACAGCAAAGCTAAAAAAATAACAACAACAACTCATCTTTTGGGGGGAGAAAAAAGGTCTCAAAATATTTCTTCTTCATATTGTCTCATAAGATCAGTACAGAAGGTTGACTGTAATACTCTGAAACACTGATAAAATTAATCCCAAAGTCCAGTTTTGCAAAGTCACTGTGGGTATTTTCAGATTCTAGAAAAGATAAATTCTAACAATTACCCAGTCTTTTTGGCTTCATATTTTTGAATCTGAGAGAAATAAATAAGGTTGGTGGGAGAATGTGAAAATGTACATTCTGTTCACTATATTCTTATACATGCAGAATGCATTCTCTTTGTAATTCTTGGCTGATATCTGGTGTACAGTCTGTAAGTATTTTAGCAGAGGACCTAGAAAAATTGTGTTTGGATACCTGATTCATAGAAGCATTAAAAATGTGTCATCTTGTTCTTGTTCTTCTTCTTGTTTTTTGGTACCATGGATCAAACTTGGGTCCTTGAGCTTGCGAGGCAGGTACTGGAACCACTGAGCTAAATTCCTGGGCTTTCTTGTAGTTCTTAAATCTAGGCTATTGACAGTCATATTTTACATTTCAATGATATATTAAATTAATATTCAAGAAATGGACATTTAAAGATAGTCTCCTTTGTTTACATTAATTGCTTAATCCATAAGGTTACTCTGAGATGAAGCATTGTTTTCCATCTGAGAAAATTCAAGTTAATAAGAAATAAGAATGAATAACTTGCCATGCCCATAACTAGGAAGTAGCAGAATTGGGAAATAGAACAGAATTCTCCAGAGTTCTGTCTCTGTGTTCTTTTCATTAAGTCATCTTGCTTAATTACAACACTCTTGAGGAGTGTACGGGAAAGCAACTGTATTAGTAACCCTAAGAGCTTCTCTCTTAAGTGACTCAACAGTTAGCTGTAGAACCAGTCTTGAGCCAGTTGTATTTAGCTCAGTGATATTTGTTTCTTTGGACCTCTCAAAATTCCATTTTATGATGTATACTTTTGCTTTCTTACTATAGTAAGGTAAAAATCCTGAAAAAACTTTCCCTTTAATTTCCACTTCTCAATGCTTATGAATAAAATGACTTTTAATTCTCCGATTAGATAAAAAACTCTACAGTTCACTTTCTTACTCATTTTATTTTCTTATGCTGTACAAATTTGAGAAAGTCCATCACTCAAATACATTGAGTAAAGTTTTTGTAATCCAGTTTCTTAAGTCAGGAATTTTTAGTGAACAAAGAAGAGAATTGGTTGTATCTAACTTTTATCTTACTTTATTTTGAATCCTTTAAAAATGTTTCCTTAAGAATGCTTGTTTACAGATGATTTACTTTTCTTATGTCATCATGAATTGCTAAGAAAATGTATTGGTTTGATTTCTAGAGAGCTACCAGTGTAAAAAGCAAACTCTATCTCATTTATAATGCATGAAACCATAGTCTTCCTGTAGTGTTGCCTGAATCACTTTCTTATAATGAAATTGAAAACCTTTGCCAAATTTCTCGTAATCAAGATCAAGTCTCAAGATTTTGGGAAATATATTTAAATTAACTCTAGGGGAAAAAGTCCTAAAATGGTTTCCAAGATTTGGGCTTTTATATATTTCTCTCCCCCTGGTATGAGGAGAACTTCTGAATGTGAAAGGATGCCACTTGTGGTGATTAGGTTATGTTATATGGCAAGGGCAAAGGGATTTTAAAAATCACAATTAAGGTCTCAAGTTGGGTGATTTTGAGTTAATCAGATCAGAGACTCACCCTGCATGGTCACGACTTACTCAGGGAATCCGGCTCTCTGCCTGGACAGGGAATTGTTTTCTGACTTGGGAGAAGTAAGATGCTATGTTGTGAGAGGGGCTGCAAGGGGGTCCCCTGACGAGAAGGTGATGAGAGCATCAGCCGCTGGAAAGAAGACCTCAGGCTGCCCACTGCGTGGGACAGAACTGAATTCCGAAAGTGACTTTATAGTTTGGCGGAAGATTCCTAAGTGCGGAAAGGAGCCATGGTGATGCCAGGTGTGCAGTTTGGAAGGTCTGCAGAGGACCTGGCAAAGCTGCGCCTCCATTGCTGACTCACAGAAGCATAAAAAAGTGGGTCTTTCAGAGCCATGACATTTACAGCAGCTGGTTACATGGAGATAAAAAGAATGCAAGTATTTAGTCAGAAGTAACACAAGCGATGAAATCTTAGAACCCCACAGGCATTTTCAGAGTCAGGACTGAGGTAGGTAATTCTGGAGCCTCTGCAGTAAAGGTCTGGGTTCAGGAGCACTAAAGGCTCTAAGGTTTTAAACTCAAAGGCATGCATGGGTGTGCCTGGTCCTCCAGTAAGAGAGCAGAAGCTGCTCTGTTCCCATTGTGACCACTGAAGACACAGTGCCTATCCCACCATGGCCATTGGAAACATTCTTCAGCTTTAATAAAATGGTCAAATATTCTATGATTTTGTAAATCTGTGATCCAGAGATTGAGCGCCTGGTCTAAGGTTACCCCCTGAGAGACTGATTTACAGATGACCTTGATTTTTTAACCTTCTACATCTGTGAAGTAAAATTTAATAGAAGGGTTCTTTTATTCTAAGCAGTTAAAAAGTTTGATATGTAAACATTTTTTACATGTATTCTGGGTATGGAGGGTCACTGTCCCCGTTACATGAAAAGAGATTTGAATAAGCTCTCTCTTCCAATACTGTACAATATACCAAGGAAAATATATTTAAACAACTTTAAAAATAAAGTAAACGAATGAGCCCAAGGTTCCTGTTGTTTGATTGTTTTTTAGAGAGTAAGGAACTTTGTATTGAACATTAAAGCAACTTTATATGGATAAAATAGGATCTTAGTTATTTTATTTAAGGGTTAAATTCAAATGACTACAAAAATGTGTGAAACAAGACAACCCAAACTCTGAAACTATATTCACCATAAAATATTGGCAAATCTATTATAAAATAAATGACATTTTAAATTCACAATTGATTGGTTATGTTTTCATAATTTCAGGGTCACTTACAAATAGTCTTGGCAAAGGATGAAAAAATTACCTCAACTAGAATTATGGAGACAACTACCCCATGTGAAATTCAATTAGATTTTTTTTTAACCTCTTAAAATGATTTTCATATGGTTTGGATTTATTCTAAATGAGTTGCTGTCTGTGATTTCTGGTATGCAGTCAACCTGCTTAATAAAGTTATTTTAATAAATTAACTCCTATAGCAGATTTCTAGTAGTTTTACTCCAATTCTTACTTGTTTTGGAAAACAATCTGATTAATATAGACATGTGACTATACAGAGAATGTAAGAAGGTTTTTTTTCAGAAAAGTGTGGATTTAAGTCCTTAAATATTGTCAAAGAGATTCACTCTTTTCCTAGCATTTAGTAAGTACTAAGTTAATGTGTACGGAGTTAAGTGTTAGGCATTGTACATGGTTATACATGGCTTCTCCTCATTAGTTTCCAGGAATTTCTTTTACAGATTCATGCTCATACAGGCACTGGATTCTCAAGACTTTGGATTGATTATGCTGTGAATATATTGTGCATTATTCTAAGAGAACACTCGTGTCTTAAAAGGCAGCAGGACCACAATTTCCAGTTTAAAAAGCAACAGGGTCAGACAATAAAGTTCTGCTTTAAATAAATAAATTGTACATTTAAAGCGTATATTTATTCTTAATTTACTTATATTAGGGAAGTGGTACAACTCTGTGGAACTTATTTTCTCTGAGCTTTATTGCTCTGGTGCATGATTTTTAATACATTTTCTTTATGAAATGTTTTCTAATTTGTTTTGAGAAACTCTTTAATTTTTATATTCCTTGAATTTAACTTCTTTTCCATCTCTCTGTTCTACCTGTTTCTCACAGTCATAAATAAAAATAAGAGAAGACACCATGAAAAAAGGAGGAAGAGATAAATGTAGAGGAAAACAAAGTAAACCAAAACAGAAGGAGTGAGTAAGAACAGTTTAACGGAGCCAAACAACATTTGAGAGAAATGCGGAAGGGATATATAGGACCTGGAAAAGCAAGCATGCGTTCGTATATAGGGGCATGGAGGGACGCATCACCCCCGTGTCCGGCTTCTGCTCAGCCAGGTATGATAAATAAAAATTAGTTTTTAGCCACAGTTTGAGTAGATATTCCCTGATCATCTAAGTCCTTCTAACCCTTGAATAAAACTTGAAGTTAGATTTTTAAGAACTGAGAAAAGATCAAGAACAGAGCTGCTTAGAGCGCGTTAGTTAGAGCAGGCTTGTTTCAGGTAAAATCATAAGACTATTACTAAGATAAATATTCTAGCCGGATACCCTATCACAGTGCTGCCGTCTGAGAGGTCCTCTCCTCGTTTATTTCCTTTTCTCAGCGCACCCTCGAAACTTGGTGGATGGTTGTTGCTCTGAAAACTGTGTGCTAAGGTTTTAACTAATCTGCATTAGGCCCCCATGCAGAGCTGGTAAAATTTCAGATGCCAGCATCTCATCCAAAATCAAGAAAACACTCAGAATTTCTGAGGATAAATCCTGAGTATCAGAATTTTGACAGCTTTCCCAGGAAATTCTACTCTTCACGCCAGTTTGATCTGGCATTTCTCGAGTAACTCTTGCCTGTGTTTCTTCAGTAACATCCGGAACTAAAGGGTCACAGCTCCTTTTTTGAGAAACTATGACCTTAGCGAATTTCCCTCATCAGAATTACTATGGGGGCCTTTCTGAATGTAACACTCGGGGATTATTTGCTTGAAATATTATTATTTCTCCCATGGGGGGAAAAAAGCAGAACTTTTTGAATCCAAAAAATCTACTTTTAGTAATCCTCCCATTTCACTGATCCTCGCTGTGCCAAAACTTATTGTTCGCTGTAGCTCATTTTATTCTTTATCTATTTTATCCTGAAGCAGCCATCCTTTCACGCCTCCTCCAGAGCTGCTCTCCTGGCGGTCATCAGTGCCTTCCTGTGTGAAACATGGCGACCTTCCTCTCAGAAGGGCGTCTCGTGGGGCACAGTGGATCTCCGTCTCTCCCGGAACACTGCCTCCACTTGCCTTCCAGGACCCGTTCCGCACTTGTCCTTTCCCTCCACCTTTCCAGTCATCTTTTCCTGCCTGCTGTGCGTGTTCTTTCTTCACCTTCCAGCCTCTGAGTGTTGAGGGTCTGTGCTCAGTGAGAGGAACTTTTGTCTCCCATGGCCACCGTGGGTATGACATCCAGCATTCTGGCTTTGAAAACTGACCTGGTTCTAGTGACAAGCAAATTTCTATGTCTCACCTGAACACCCTCCCCCTCAGCAGTGCCAGCTGCCTGTGTGGCAGTCCCCACAGCAGCATCTGTCCCGACCTAGACTCCTGCTCTGGCTGCTTCCCAGTGACCTCCATCAGGGTGCTCCCTCTCCGAGTGTCCACCCCATCTCTGGGGTCCCAGGGAGAAGTCTTGGGGTCTTCCTCCGTTCTTTTTCATCTCCCACGTCCATTCTGTCAGTATGACATTTTGCACTTTATTCCAAGTGTATCTAGAATATGGTTCTTTATTAGTAGTCAGTTGCTAAAATTCTGGCACAGGCCACCCTGATCTAAGGGTCTCCTGGGTGTTCTCTGTTTTGGAACTTCTTCCCTGTCTGTTTTTACCCCACCACCCAAATTGTTTTTTGAAAACCTATCAAAACACCTTTCTCCTTACCCTGTGATTCACAGGAAAAGCCAGCTTTCAGGAAGTGACTGGTGAGGCCCCCTCTTTTCTTGCCCCAACACCTGTTTCCTCCATGAAAGCCCACTGTCTCTGGGCTCTTGCTAATCCTACTGTTCATGGCTGTGCAAGACTTGACCGGATGCTGCCCTGCCTGTCTGCTCTTGCACTAGCATCTGCCCCATGCCAGTCACCTTTCCAGTGAAACCTCTCCTGGAAACCCACTCACTGGCAAGCCTCTTTCTCCAACATTGTTTCCCCCTCCCACATTTTATTTTTCTCCGCAGTAATTACCATCATCTGACTAACATACACTTTATGTAATGAATTTCTGGAGGCACCTGGGTCTTCCTGCTTATTCACATTCTATCCTTCACATTTGGGGCAGTAACTCTCTCTTTTATGGGCTTTAATAAATCTTTCTACATGGAATATATCACTTACATTGCACTATTATTAGAACCTTAACACAGCCATGTTCGGTATTCACTCAACCCTTCAAAGACATCACACTGATATTCATATTAGAATTCTTGATAAAAATAAGATATTCCAGGAGTACACAGTTTCATTTCTTCAAGATACGCGGCACACCTACTGGTGTTTCATAGAGTCCCCAAATGACCTTCATGCTGTGTCTGCAGTTCCACAAAAGTGCTGGAGGTTACACAGAACTATGCCAACTGAAGCTTCAAAAAGAGCATGCACTGTCTTTTGAAATCCATAACTCTTATTTCCTGCTGGGCTTAATTTCAGGGCCAGAGTTATAGTAAACATTTGAAGGTGTTTGCTTTTCTATCTGGGGATCATTCTGCAACTTATTTATTTAATGCCTGTGTGAAAAACGGAGAGCCTTTCATCGTGTCATACTCTGAAAATCCCGTTTTTTGTTTTGTTTTATTAGTACATTTGCAGTACAGAAATTTACATTCTTCTTAGAGAGTAGGTACGTATACATAACACAGCTTGATTTTTTTTGTGTGTGTGTGCCAGGGATCGAACGCAGGACCTTGTTCTTGAGAAGCAGGCAGCGGAAACACTGAGCCAAATTCCCAGCCCCAGCCTGATTATTTTTTTAATCTCCTTTCCCTTCTAGTCTTCTTCCCTCTGTCTCCAAATCTCCTTTCTCCATTTTCATGTTTATTGTTATTATTGTTTTTGTGTGTACTTATGACATATTGTTATTAATTCATTAATTCATTGTAGGCATTTGTATTGTATACAACATAACACATCTTAAATCTTTTTATCCACTTTGCTCTCACCCTCTCCCCTTGGCACTGGTATCTGGGACCCTGCACATTTGCAAAAGATCTACCTTCCTGTTTCCTTCCACCAGGCCTTCATTTTGCTCTTTATTTGTACTTTGCCTTACTCAAATAAGAGATACCATATGGTATTTCAGCTTTTGTGTCTAATTTTTTCACTTAACATTGTGTTTCCCAGGTGTATCTATCTTCCTGAATATGTCTCAAATATCCTTCCTTATAACAGAGTGGTATTCCATTATGTATAGTTGCCACATTTTCTTTACCCAGTTGTCTGTTGGTGGATACAAGGCTATTTCTAGAATTTAGCTATTATGAATGCTGCTGCTACAAATACTGGTATGCATTTTATCACTATAATATGATGTCTTTAACTCTTGGGCAGAAACCTGGATGGGGGCTAACTGGGTCATCATAGAGGTCTTTCTCTTTCACTTTCTTGGTTAGATTAATTCCCAGATACTTAATTTTTCTTGGCGCTATTTTTAATGCTATTGTTGTATAATTTCTTTTTCACTGATTTCATTACTCCTATACACAAATGCTATTTATTTTTGTATGCTGATTTTGTATCCTGCTATGTTGCTGAAAGTGCTTCTTAATTCTCAGAATTCTCTTAATTCTCAGAACTTTAAGTCTTCTAAATAGAGTATTATGTCATCTATCAGTAATGATAATTTGATTTTGTCCTTTCCTATATATATTCCCTTTACTTCTTTCTTTGCCTCATAGTTGGCTAGTATTTTGAGTAGTACTGTGTTGAACAGATATGGTGATAGTGGTTATTTTGTCTTTTTCCTGATTTTAGAGTAAAAGATTTCAGGTTTTCACCATTTAATATGATATTGGCTAATGGTTTGCTGTGAATAGCTTTATCAGATTCAGGTAAGATCCTTTTATTCATATTTTCTTCAGCATTTTTATCATGAAGTAGTGTTGGATTTTGTCAAAACTCTTTTTCTGAACACATTAATATGATCATGTGATTTTTGTTCTTGTTCCTGTGTTATATCACATGGTATATTACATTTACTGATTTGCATATGGTGAAGCATCTCACCTGTAACTCTAGAAGGACGCCTACTTGGTCATGATATATTATCCATTTGAAGTGTTGCATTCTATTTGCCAATAACTCGTTGGGGATTTTTGCATCTATTTTTATTAAAAAGATTGAGCTGTAGTTATTTTTTAGTCGGGCCTTTGTCTGGTTCCAGGAATGAGCTTTGAAGCATTCCTTCACTTTGAAGTTCATCGAAGAGTTTGAGGAATACTGGTGTATAGCATCTTTAAAGGGTTTGTAGAATTCAAGAGTGAATCCATTAGGTCCTGGACGTGTTTTAGTTGGTAAGTTTTTTATTATTGTCTTGATTTTCATTGTTTGTTATTGGGTTTTTCAATATATTTATGTCTTCTTGGTTTACTTTTGTTAATTCATATAAGTCTAGAAAGCTATTTATTCAAGATTTTTCTCTTTGTTTCCCTGCAATTTTTTATAGTAGTTACTATCTTGTGGGTTTTTTCCCTCATTACATTTATTGGTACTTTTTAGGTATATACAGTTACATTCATCATTGGGATCTTGTACCTTTACATGACATATCTTGGTTCTTATCTTTTCCCCATTCCCCTACCCTCCCAACACCCTTCCCTGTTTACAAAGACTTTCTTTCCATGTTTTTCCTTTTCTCATAATTTTTCTTTTCCCTTCTTATCTTTCCCCGACCCTTACCACTTCCCCGGCACCTTTTAGACCTTTTCTTCCTATTATGCAATATCAATTATATATTTAGATCCTTATTAACACTTTTCATTTTGCACAGCAGAGAAACTATTTGGTATTTACACGTGTGTCCTATTAATTTGACTTAGGAGTGTAGCCTCAATGTGCATCCACTTAGCTATAAATATTTGTAGTTTCTCATTCTTTATGACTGAGTAGTACTCCATTTTTTATTAAAAAAAATCAAAAAAACACACATCTTCTTTATCCAGTCTCCAGTTGATGAGCAATTGAGCTGTGATGGTGTCCATTGTGAATTCTCCTTTTTCATTTCTCATTGCAATGATGCGAGTTTTTTTTTCTCCATTTCTTCTGGTAAGTTTCCTAAGAGTTTATCTATTTTGTTTCTTTTATCAAAGAACCAGCTCTTTAATTCATTGATTCCTTGTGTGAATTTGTTTAGTTTCAATTTCATTAATTTCCACTTTGATCATTATTTTTTTTTTCTTTACTTTCCAGTTGGGTTTGGGCTGTTATTTCTCAAGTGTGTCTTGAAGTTTCTAGAGAATCCTGTTTCTCATCATTTTTTTAATACCTTGGTTCCTGCTGTCAGGTGAGCCCAGATGAACTTCCTGTCAATGTAAGAACTAAGTGGAAGAGTTTGGAGATGGTGCGCCCATCAGTTTACCCGAGCTGAGTACACATTCCTGCTACGATGAAGCAGGTATAGAAGATCTAGTCACAATGAGGCACTGGGGTGGGGACTGTGGGGGGAGCAAGGATGCCCAGATGTAAGGTAGCTGGTGGTGATTTGCCAGGAGGAGTAAGAACAATTTATCTGATGTTGCTGTTATCAGCATCTTCCCGAGTTGCTTCATGCAGGTGAAACCATATTTAGGTCATAGAGATAGTTGCATTTTGCTTGTGGAGTAGAGATATTTATACTTGATGTGTCAACTTCGGCCACTTATTATTGTGTGTGGGGGAGTTAGTAGGAGATAGCAAGGTTGAAGGATGATTTTCATTACCATTCCTCTTTCATTTCCTCAGACCATATTGAGGAGCTATGACTTGCATAAGGAACTTTTAATATTTAGGTCTGTAAAAGTTTCTGAGTGATGAATCTGAAGAAAATTAATTTGGTAATTTTTTGCACACTTATTGCTCATGAATCACCAAGAATATCGTATAAAATGTTATAAACTTCCAAATTCACCTACAATAGAAAACAAAATGGAAGATCTGACACTGTGTTGCTATGCAGAATAGAAATCAATGACCTAATGACCTATCGTGCTTTCCACTTTTAGCTTTATGGAGTGTGAAGACCCTTTGATTTTCTTTTGACAGCTCCTTCTCTGTTTTCTATTCCTATTCTTATAATATAAATCTTCCTCTTGATGTCTGAAGATATCTCTCAGGCATAATGATATCACCTGAATGACAATGTTATCATGAGAATTATGACAATCTTTATGTAGTTCGATATTGTTCAGACTTCATGAATTATATAAAAGAGGATTCGTTTGGTGGTATTGAAACCTCACCTTAAGTAAGGGGTATTAGGCCTGATGGCACAAATTGTACCTGCAATTGCAAACCATCAGACTGGCTTTTACTATGAATATTGGTAAGCAGAGGGAGCACATTTTAGAAACCCTGTTTTAGACAAGAGGCTGCCAAAGTAAGAAGTTACTTATAAAAGCAATTTCTCTTAGCATTGGAAGGAAAGTTTGAGAAAGCAGATAGAAATTATTGGCAGAAGCAAAAGAAAATGGAGAGCAGAGAATATTAGGGGTAAAAGTGCTTCTCCAAGACCTGAATATGGTCAAAATGGATTCATTATTTGTCAAACAGAAGTGCCAGAGATTCAACAAAAATAAAGCTCAAGATACATGTTTATAGTTATGTTGACTTTACCTGAAGAATGATATTGTAAAGAAATTAGCTATAGATGCAGGCTACATGAAATAAAAATTTGTAACTGTATTAGAAAGGTAATCATAAAATGCCACAGAGGCAGTTTGGGGCTTGATACTTTGTCTCACAAATGAATCTTCTATGATAACATTGTTTAAATGATTTATCATTCTCTGAAAGAATATTTTCTGTGCATTTTCAAATATTTTATGTCATTCATGGGGAAATGCAACACTTGTTTGCTTTAGATAGGTTTTTATATTACAACACAAACTTGGCAACTCAAGTATCTTGGATTACATTTTAGTGACTTTAAAATTAAATTAGTTCTCATTACACTTTCTTCTATATACATGGAACAGTGGGATTTTTTATTTTTTACTTTATCTGAGAGAAGAACTTTGAAATTTAATGTTATATGGGTCACTGTGGATTTTTAAATTGAGTTTATTGGTACATTTGAGGTATATAGTACAGTTACATTCATTACTGGGATCTTGTACCTTTACAGGACAGGTCTTGGTTCTCATTTTCTCCTCTTGTCCCTGCCTTCCCTTCACCCCCTCCTCCCCTCCCACTGTAGATTTTTTGAAACCGCAGAATGCTAATATTAAATATTCAATTATAATGAAGCTCAGCCCAGGCAAACTACACTGTGGTAGACTCCATTTAACAAGATACAGTGATCACAAGTGTTTCCTTTCTTTCAGAATACTGCTCCTTACTGCTCTTCCAGCTCTTCACATCCACATCCACCCATCATCTTACGTTGTAGCATCTTAAACACGGCATTGTGGTCTACTTCGTTATCCAGATACAAAACTCTGAAGTTGCTTTGATTCATTCATATGAATTCCCCCTAGGTCTTGGTTCATTTTCTCCTCTTGTCCCTGCCTTCCCTTCACCCTCTCCTCCCCTCCCACTGTAGATTTTTTGAAACCGCAGAATGCTAATATTAAATATTCAATTATAATGAAGCTCAGCCCAGGCAAACTACACTGTGGTAGACTCCATTTAACAAGATACAGTGATCACAAGTGTTTCCTTTCTTTCAGAATACTGCTCCTTACTGCTCTTCCAGCTCTTCACATCCACATCCACCCATCATCTTACGTTGTAGCATCTTAAACACGGCATTGTGGTCTACTTCGTTATCCAGATACAAAACTCTGAAGTTGCTTTGATTCATTCATATGAATTCCCCCTCGAATTTGTGAGCAAAATGATCCAGCATTACTAACATTAGCCCTGTAAAGAGTCTCTCGTGTCTCTGTTTGTCTATGATCTCTTTGCCATTGTTTCCTAATGTGAGTTTCATGATTTTTTTTCATCTAGGCTACTGTAATAATCTCTAATTATATCTCTTGTCTTTGCTTTTTCCTCACCTTCAATTCTTTGTATGTCACACATAATATGGGAGTAATTTCTCAAGCATTTCAGTTATTCTCTATATTTTCAAGAGGATAGAATTCTTAATTATCACCTAGCTATGTTTTTAAACTAAAACTTATACAAAATAATCCACAGTCTATATCTCCCAGCTTTCAACATTTTTGGTTTAGAATGTGAAAATATCTAAGCATTATCTCCATACAGTTAATTAATTAATTTAGTAAGAGTGTAATTCTTCTGTACTCTTAAGTACTAAACTACATGCCACCTTGTATGCAGTATATATGAACGGTCAGCTTTCCTCCTCCCAAGAAGCTTACAGTATTCCAGGGAAGATGCTGCATATATTCTAAAGTAGCGAGAAAGATAATACAAAACAACTAAGATGTTTATAATATAAAATGTGTTGCTAGATAAAGGCAAATTTTATGCAGAGAAGTAAGCTAGGGTAAAGGAGTAGGAAACAACACAACCAGAGAAGGTCTTGGGAATTGCTCAGGAAAGGTCTTTACAAAGATAGGACCATGTGACGCAGAACCTAAATGAGTTAAGGCCACCAGCCATGGCAGGACATAGGAGAAAGTGTTCCTGCAAGAGGAGGAACAAGTCAAAAAGGACATGAGTCTGGGCATCAAAGAGTAGGAAGGAGGCAAGTCCACAGGGGAGATAAATGGATGAGAAAAGAAAAGTCAGGTTTAGAGCAGAGCCATAGGTGAAACAAATATGAGACTTTACAGGCTGAGGTGCAGGGACATGGAATTGGATGGTTCTCAGTGGAGATATTCACGTATCGAATTTAAATTTTCACAATTAATTTTATTGGATCTATTTATATGACAGGTCATGTTGAGCTCCTGTAGATAGTGAAATGATTACTGTAATCAATCTAAATTAATGTCTACCAGCTCACATAGTTCAGGTTTGAAATAATTATCCCAAGCTCTCTGCAGAGAAAACTCAAGTGGAATACAGATGATCTGTGAGATGTCCCTTGAAGTGTTCTAGAGTAGAGGAAAAGGTGGTTTAGGCTTAAGTCATGGAGGGAAGATCAGTGTACCAATTGTGATGAATTTGTAAGACAGAGGTGACACTCAGAATAAGTTGGTTATCTTGGTTCCATGGTGTAAGTGATATAACAGAAATAGAAGAGTAAAAGATAGCATCTATTATTCTCTTTTTTCCATTTCTCTATCTATCTATCTATCTATCTATCTATCTATCTATCTATCTATCATCTGTCATCTATCTATCTGATGTATCTGCCCATCCTTCCTTCATTCCTGCCTTTGGAAGAACAGGAGAGGATAATTTGAGAGGATAACAGTTGAAGTCTTGCATTGCTTGTATTATATTTGGAACTTCTGTTAATATCTGTGTATAAAAGCAATATGATAGTGAACTACATCAGAGAAGTCAGTGTTGGGAAAAAGGCAGCAAACTGTTTATGGAAGAGATGGAGACCCTTGGAACTGATGAGATAACATCTGGTGATGGCATAGTTAGAGTTAGAGAAGAGGCCCAAATGCCAAGAGCAGAAGCCGGTAAGGTAGAGATGTGTAGATAAGGAGCAGTGTCAAAAACAGTGACGATTTGTTTGCGATCATCTCATCACCTTGGGAAACTTTGTAGAAGAGATGATATTTGGCCTAAGCCTCATGTATGGGATGAATTTTCCCACTAATTCCAGTGTGCGGGATTTTAGGCAGCAGGGAGCTGTGTAAACAAAATTTCATGGATGAAGAATGCGGCAAGCAAGTGCCAAACTAATCACCTCTCCACCAGCCCACTGTGAGTACTTATTGGCCTCTGATAAAATCCCTACCCATTCCCTCTTATCACTGGGCTGCATAATAGGTGCTATTTTCCTGTCCTTGTACTTTATTCCTTCCCCATTCCAGGTTTTGTGGTGGCAGTACTTAAAGCTTAGAAATGATGCTGTGCTAAGACAGCAGTGGACACAAGCTGCTATTTATTACCATTGACTTTTCACTTTCTAGAGAAAGTTCTCTGCTCAGCCAGGAAGTGCCAGATGGCAGTGATACACTGATTATAATTCAAGCACAAGCGTATCTGTAGAATATAACTCAGTGTAAATGCATCAAGAAGCCCTAGATATCATCATACAGGATCTTTCACACTTCCCTGTGCTTTTACCTTCCAAATTTATAAGCACAAATTTTCCCAGAGTCCGCTCTAAATTAGGCATTTTCCATGCCCTGAAGATGTTGTCCCTGTACTACAAGGAATATGTTAAGCACACACGGTAATTGTTATACAAAGTTATATTCCAATTATTTTCACCATTAACTGCTGATTTATTTTCCCACTGGTCTAAAACACTTGTTGCTGATATCCTCTCGGTTAAGCAGGGCTTCCATGGGGAAATAGACTCTCAGATCTAAAATCCAGTGAGATTCTGATGGCTGTGGGAACAATTGTACTCACAATACAAATGCTAGCCTTCTTGGCTGGAGATTCCACCTTTATTTCTTTTCAGGACTGTTCTTTTTCACTTGTTCTTGTGAACACCTTCTAAATACTGTGACCATCTCTAGCAAAGCACTCCCGAGGACTGTGGTTCTTTATGCATTCCATGTTGCTGTCCAGATAGCTACTTCTCAGATACTAATGACCTGGAGACGTAAACTACCACTGGTGCGGCAAATGTACCCACTCACGCACTGCTGCCTTGGCCCCCACACAGAGCTCTCCTGCTGATGGGCATAAATCACCATTTTATCACTGCTTGTTACTACAAGTGCTGCTGGATTGGCTTTCTCTGTCTTAGATCTCCTTTCTCTTCCTTTTCCCTTCGTAGATGATAGTCCTGAGGCTCTAGGATGTCTCGGTAAAGCCCGTCTGCACCATAGCAGGAAGTCTCATTAAAAAAAAAAGGTCCTTGAATAAGGGGTGGCACCTTGTGCTGAGGTTACTAATGAAACTGTGTCACTTTCTCGCCAGGACTCTTAGAACTCTGAGGACGTGAGGAGCCAGAGTCCGGATCACTCTTCCCAGATTCGGGCAAAGGGAATCGTAGGCAATGGGGAAGGGCTCACATCTCATGTTCTCAAGGCATTTGCACCCCAGGACAAGGCCCAGTTTCAGTACAAACAACAATTGCTATACAAATCTTACTGTGTTGTTGACATTTTCATTTGCAGCAACTGATTTTACATTCTCATGGTTTAAAA
Organism: Fukomys damarensis; assembly: GCF_012274545.1. NCBI lineage: Eukaryota > Metazoa > Chordata > Mammalia > Rodentia > Bathyergidae > Fukomys > Fukomys damarensis. The sequence continues at coordinate 36,360,788 of NW_022900939.1, forward strand.
TGCTCTTGGTGCCTTACAAAGGCACACCGAGGAGGTTCAGGCCCCGCAGCTCTCAGGGACCCCGCTGATGGGTGTGTGCTTGGACACAGTGCCCTTCCATTCCAAGGGAAGACAGCCCTCTTCACAAGCACGCCGTGGACTTGCGCCCAGGCACCGCTCTTTGTCACCCATGCAGCGACTCGCAGGGATGAGGCACAGATAGAGTGGTGCTCTGTGGTCCTCATTTGCCAGCTGTTTGCTTTCTTCAATAAAGTGGGCCGAGAAGGAAGCCACAAGAGCCGCCTGTCAATCTCTTATGCTAGTTTACTTCATTACATTCAATTTCAATTGGATATAAATATAACGGCATTACGCCTGATTCAGTTCTACTGTCTAATAGCTTGCAGCAATTGTGCTTGTAGTGCACTAAACCCACATGCACCCTGATCCCTGTGTTTCAGCTGCTCTCAGTCTCGTCGTCGGTCAAGTGCTCCTGCTCTGTAGGGCTGCCTGGGGCTCCTGCATACCTGTCACTCCCGCCCGCCGGACCTATGGTCATAGTGCCACACTGGTTTCACACAATTCGAGGTACTCAGTGTCCCGAGTCCCATTTACTCTTTTCATTGTGGCGAGTGTTCTCTTCCCCACTCTTCCTTTGCAAAATCTTTTCATCTTAAAAATCGTTTATTGACACATAATATTGGTGTATTTTTATGAGGCTGATCTCGCAGAAGCTGAGAGTAGAACAGCGGCTCCCAGAGAATGAGAAGAGCAGCAGATGCGAGGTGGGGAGAGGTCAGTCCAGGTGTATGGCTGTAGCTTGATGGGAAGAGTGAGCTCTAGTGTCCACCCTATACGAAATTTTAAAGTTGGCACAAAACCATATAAAACCAAAACTGTGCATATTTATGGGGTGTCTTGTAATACCTTGGTAGATGTATATACATTGTACAACGTCTAAGTCAAGTTATGAATATATCTCTCATTTGTCATTTCTTGATGGTGAAGCTGTGAAAAATGCTTTCTTCTAGCTGTTTGAAAGATCTGGCATATGTTCATTATCTGTAGTCTATTGTGTAATAGCACACTGGGCTTTCTTTTTCCCACACAACTGTAGCTGTACCTTAGGTTCCTTTGTCAACCTGTCCAGATCCCTTTTCCCTCCTCTGTCCAGCCTTTGGTGACCGGCATTCTACTCCCTGCTCCCATTAGATCAACTTTACTCGATTCCCCCTAGGAGAGAGTATAGTACTTCTCTCTCTGGCTGGGCCTTGGTTTTTTCACTGGCCATAATGTTCTCCAGTTCCATCCATGCTGCAAATGACAGCATTTCGTCCTTTCGTTTCCATCTGGGTAGAATCCTATCATGAACGTGTACCATGTCTTCTTTATTCATTCATCTGGTAACAGTCATTTCGATTGTTTCCACTTACTGTTTATTGCAAACAACAGTCTCATGATCCCAAGAATGCAAAATATATTTGACTTTCTGAAGTCATTTCCTTTCCTTTCCTTCTATGCACAGTAGTGGGATTTTTGAATCATATGGTAATCCTATTCTTAATGTTTTAAGGAACTTGCACACTGTTATCTAGTACCTCCAGTGACACTCTCACACACTCAGAGGTCAGGCTCTGGATGGGGAATGGTTCACAGGGACCTGGAGGCATCACAGGTTTCTGCCCTGGTGAGCTCAGCGGCTAAGCCTGATGTTGGGAGGCAGGGCCTGGCTGGACGAGGATCACTGGGACGTAACCTAGAAGGGTTATCTCCCTTCCCACTTCATGCATTCTCTCCCTGCTGTCCATCTGGCAGACAGAGCAGACTTAAGCAGCTTTTCCTCTGCTCAGACCCTTGTCTCATGTCTTTTCTGCATTGCAGGCTACTGACCAGAGGTTGAAACTTTTGAAACTCTGAGGCAAAATAAACTTCTCCTTCTTTAAATTGTAGGTGTTGGGTGTTGTGTTTCAGCACTGAAGAATGAAACAATTATGTCCGATTTTTCGTAATGGCTCCTTACAATTTACATTTCAACCATCAGTGTGCAAAGGTTCACTTTTCTCCACATCTTTTTGATAATAGCTATCTTACTAGAGTGAGATGCTGTCTTACTGGGTTGTGGTTTGCATTTCTGACATGATTAATGATGTTGAGGATTTTTTTCATGAACATATTGGCCATTTTATATCTCATTTTTGGAAATGTCTACTAAAGTCTATGGACCCGTTTTACATTAATTAATATAATTTATTTTTGCTACTGATTTGTTAAGTTTCTTATGTTCTGGATATTAACTCCTTGTCAGATGCGAATGTTTCCTCCCATTCTGTAGATGGTCTCTTCATTCTGTTGATTGTTTCCTTTGCTGTGAAGAAGCTTTTTAGTTTGATCTAATTTTATTTTCTGTGTTTATTTTCTTCCCCTGTGCTTTTGGGGAGTTATCCAAAAAGCCTTTGCCGGTTCCAATTTCCTGAAGCATTTTTCCTATGTATCCCTCTAGAAGTTTTGTAGTTTCAGTTTGTATAGTGAGGTATTTAATCCATTTCAAGTTGATTTGCATAATTGGTGAGGAATCCAGGTCTAGATTCATTCTTTTGCCTTTGGATACTGTTTTCCTAGCACTGTTTACTGAAAAGATTGTTCCTTCTCCTATTTTTGTTCTTAGCACTTTGGTAAGAAGATTGGTCAACTGTAGGTACATGGGTGTACTTCTAGGCTTTTTATTTTGTCTATTGGTCTACATGTCTGCTCTTATGACACTATCATGTGGTTTTGATTATTATAGTTTTATAGTATATTTTGAAGTAGGTAGTATAATACCTCCTTCCTGGTTCTTTATTCTAATGGAGATTTGTCAATTAGGATATTTTTTTTGTTGTTTCATGCATATTCTAGGATTTTTTTTTCTAGTTCTGTGAGGAATATCTTTGATATTTTGATAGGGATTGCATAGAATCTGTATGAACTCTGGGTGTCTTTAATTTTTTTGTGTCTTACTCAATTGCTTTCATAAGTTTTTATATTTTTTGCTGTACTGAACTTTTACATCCTTGGTTAAATTGATTCTTAGGTAGTGGCATTTCTTTTTGATTTGTATTTCAAATAATTTGCTATTGATGAATAACAATGCACTGATTTTGTATGTTGATTTCCCATCTTAAGAATTTGCTGAATTCATAAATTGTAATAGATTTTGAGAGAATATTTGAGTAGTTTAGAGAGAGCCTTTCCTCATTCATTGTGTTTGTAGCTATTCTCTATTATATAAGGCTTTTATTATGTTTCTATAATACAAATATTTCAAATTTTATCAGATGCCTTTTTTGAACCTATTGAGATGATCAAATGGTAAAATGTGTGCTTCATTCTGATGTATCCTGTGTACAGATTTGGATATGTTGTATCATCCTAACATCTCTAAGATGAATCCCACTTGATCTTGCTGAATCCCACCTCTTCTTACTTACTGGTCTTACAGAGTTTTCACTTAACTCTTTGATGATACTCTGGAGAAAGGCTGTGTTCTCTCTCTCTCTCTCTCTCTCTCTCTCTCTCTCTCTTTTCTTGTCACATTCCTTGCATACTATTTTATGGGCAGGGTTTATGGAAATCTCCAACATACCGCACTGACGGGGAATGTAGCATCGAATCTAGCACTTGAAAGTTAAATAAAATTTGTAAAAGTAGGGTCTGAAGTGAAGAAAGGCTAGATGGAAGAAGTGGCAGAACTACCACATTTGCTATCAAATAAGTTTTTAGCTAAATGGAACCTTTTTATTTTGATAAAGATGGCATCATCTGAGACCTTCCTTTTAAACAAATTTGTGAGTATAACGTAAAATATGGTTAAATGACAGGGAAATTTTGTACTTTTATTTCTTCTTGCATGATTGAAATTCTGTTTGAGTAGCAGCTCCTCAGTTCTGTTTCCTCCTGCACCTGACACCAACCATTCTCCTCTGTGTTTATTAGTTTGACAACTTTAGATAACTTGTGTATGTGGAATCATGCAGTATATTCTCTGAAATTGGCTTATTTTTATTTAGTGCAGTATCTTCAAGAGTCATATACATGATAGGAAGTGAAGTTTAGTCTGCTCATTTGAAACGGTATATTTAGTGTGTCTTCTCTGAGCTTTCTGCTCATACAAAAATGGCTGCTCCATAGATAATGGTCTTAGAATTGTATCATCTTGGATGGCTGATGCTTTATAGATTTTTTTTAAACAGCCTTGATCATTATTTCATTTTACTTCGGTAGGAGTTTAAGATGGAAATATAGTTTTTGAAAAAAATTCTGTATTGTGCATCATGCTCTGAGAAATATTTTATAACAAGCTTTTTCCTTTATGATTAGAAAAGAAAACTGTTCTGCTACATCACTTATTACAATTTTGAGAAATTTAAACACATTTTAGAGCATTACCAATGTAGTTTTTAAAAACACTGCTATTTTTTGCTTCAATATGGAATGTATTAATTGGAGAGGAAACCCATATAAAGATCAGGTATTGTTTTACAATATTTGCTCTTAGAATCATTTTCTGGCTAGATATATTGTTTTGCATAGAAAGATGATTTTTTCTTGAGTTAATACAGTATTTTTTTTCTAGAGTGTTGTGGATTTCCCTCAGGTGACATACCAGCATTAAATTTGATTTTCTGGCATTCCAAATATATCTCATTTTAGAACATCTCATTAGAAAAAAAGGTGAAAACTAACAAATTAAAGGAACTTAAATAACTCAAAAGAAATAAATTACTGCCCTATTTATTTAAAAAATTAATTTTCCTATAATAGTACATAAGATCATAATGATATAATTGACAGCATGAAATAGGAAGAAAGGAGCTAAAGGTGTAAGGAAAGTGGGAGGGGTAGGGGAAAGATAATAAGGGAAAAGAAAAAATATGCAAAAATGAAAAAATGGAAATGAAGTGTTTGTAAATGGGGAGGGTAGGAAGGGGTGAAGGGAGGGCAGGAACGGGGGAAACAATGAGAATCAAGACCTGTCATGTAAAGGTACAAGATCCCAATGATGAATGTAACTGTACTGTATACCTAAAATGTACCAATAAACTCAATAAGGAAAAAAAATTAGTTTTCTATTTCAAACCAGGCAGACCACTAGGGACTGCCTCAAAAGAAAAATTTTTCCCCTGCTTTCAATATGCTTACAACATTATTTTTTTTAAAAAAAATCTCTAGTTTTCTCAGTTTTTCTTGGCATACATATAAATCTCTTGGATTTACACAAACTAAAATGAAGATTTCTCTGACTATAAGGGATTTTCACCATTAGAAGTGATATTTATTTTTAATTCTAGAAGGCTTCTGTGTACAAGAGAGTCTCTTGACCCAAGTTAGTGTTCTAATGTTTAGTGACATTAACTGTACATCTTCAATCACATCACATGGCTGTTTTCTCATGTGTAAAAAGAGAGACAGTAGCTAGTATCATCTCTGGAATTGTGACCACAGGAGATGTAATTTATACAAGCCTTACCACTTACACAGTCATTTCACCTCAGGGCAAAGCTTCACCGAGGGAAGGTGTAATTTCTCTAGAGCTGTAATTCTTCAAGTGTGGACCCTGGACAAGAAACAACCGTAGCACCTGAGATCCTGTTAAAAATGCAAGTTATCTGATGCTTCCAAAACCTGCTGGATTGCTGTGTTAGTTACTTTTTTCTTGTTGCTGAGACAATATACCTGACACCCAAAGTTGAAGGGAAAGATGTTTATTTGGCTTACAGTTCATAGAGGTTTCAGACGTTAAATTAAAAGCAGTAGATAAAATATTAAGATGGGTTTGTGATAGTAAGAAAAGATCCATAGATTATTCTGCTTGTGAGGCAACATGACATAATGATAAAATTTCTTGCCTTGGAATCAGCTCCATATTTGAGTTCTTCCTGTAAGACAATGATTATATGATTTCTGGACACATATAAAATGGAAGAATAATGATAAAATTAGAAGATACAGAAAGTGGCAGAAAGCACTAAAAATAACATTTGCTTATCTTGGCACAAATCTTTAAAAATCTCTAAAATTGCACTGTGATATTTTAACAGAGCAATAAAATGTAATGATATACCAAAAATTTTATGACACAATACATTCTACCAAGTATTGAAAAAGAATATCCAAATGTAAATGCTAAAAACAGCTACTAAATATGCTGAACGCAAGAAATAGAAATGCAGACTACTTAGCTGATGAAAATATTTCAATAAATAAATTTGAAGACATCAAGAATCTTATGAGTGGGTTCAATACAGATAAATCTTATGAAAATACAATTAGAACTTAACCTAGAAAGGAAAATTTCTCAATTCTTTTTATGAGGTGGGTACAACTGTTGCACAAAATATTTAAGAGATAATGTAAAAAAGTGATAGCTTCAAACTAAACACATTTAAAATAAAAATCAAAAAGTAATTTAAAGATTGCAAATAAAATTATTTTAAAGTAAAAGTATGCTATAAACAAGTCATATTTTTAAATCACAAATTCAAAGATATTTCCATAGCAATATATATTTTAACAATTTATCTTATCAATATTAAAAAGAAAATAAAATGTGTTCTGAATGCACAAAGGACATATGGTTGATAAAATAATTCAGCATCTATTTCTGGTTTAAAAAGTCTTTAAGAATCGTTGCAAAGGCTAAAGATGTAGGGAAAGTGGGAAGGGTAGGGGAAGGGGAATAAGGGAAAAGAAAAAAAATGTGAGAAAATGAAAAAATGGAATTACAGTGTTTGTAAATGGGGAGGGTAGGGACAAGGGGAAAAAATGAGAACCAAGACCTGTCATGTAAAGGTACAAGATCCCAGTAATGAACATAACTGTACTGTATACCTAGAATGTACCAATAAACTCAATTAAAATATTCATAATGATAAATCAATAACCAATTTTATGCTTAATAGCAAACAATAACAACTTTCTCATAAATAAGATGTATGTAAATATAGCAGCATTTGACAATATATACAGGCCAGCATGAAAATGTACTCTAAGGGATTTTCTTAGGGAATTTATGAGGATTGCACACAGGATATTGTTTACATTTGTGAAAGTGTAGTAATAAATGACAGTTGGAATTTGTATGGTCAGTCGTGATTCACTTAATCGCCATGACTCAGGATGATGCAGGCCGCCAGCTAAGGTTACTAAGTTGAACCTGTGCTTATGTCCTCCCAACTTCATGAAATGGTGTTTGTGATAGCACAGAAATGCCACAACGCAAACTTTATGGATAGAAAGAGAATGAGAGATGCGACTCATGTGGAAAAGATTTCAATGAGTTTCTAAATGAGAGAGAGCAGATGAAAGAATGAAAACAGATGGAATATTCAGGTAGTCAGTTGGAATCCACCGTACCATGCCTGCCGACGGTCTGTGGTCAAACAGCCGGCGGGTTTACCCTGCAGAACTCCTGAGCAGTTACAGGCACCGCAGAAACCCGGTGTACAGTTGGACCTGAGCACAGGGATGACATGAAGCATGTAGGGAGAGTTCGTGAAAGTTTCTCTCTCTTTTACTATCTTATTTGCCCAGGAGTTAGCCCAGCCTCACTCTGCTCTCCTGGCTTGCTTTCAGTAGGATACTTGGGAAAAGGTGTTGCTGGGGAAGCTTTACTACAGAAACTGGACTCAATAGTACCAGCAAAACAAAAGGTTGAAATTAAATAAAGGGCACAGAATTAAACACAAAGGGACTAAGAGAAATTTGTGTAGCTCACTCTAATGCAAGCATCCAGCCACAGGCATATAAGGTTGAAGTCGAGATAATTCTCCTCAATCTCATCCCAAGGAAAAAACAAAATATTGATATTTGTGAGCCCCTAATTAATCACAGCCTTGACTGTATTTTGTACATTTAAATTAACAAATCCAGTAAAGCACAAAGATCAACCATTTCTTTAAGTTTTCATTTTGAAATGTGATCATTTATAAGGATCAGGAAACATTTGGGAGACAGTCTTCAATTTGAAAGAGAAAAGTAAACAATCCTGAAAGAAACTCTGAAGAAATAGAGATGGTGCAGGAAACCAATAAAAAGTGAAAAATGAAAACAAAACTGAAAAACAAATAAAACCCCACTTGTTAGTGTTATCATTGGAGAGATGGGACAGTATGGCACTAAAAAAAAAGCAGAGTGGGATTATGCAGGAAAAATACAAAAATCAAAAGGACATCATTGGTAACTCACCATATAATAGCTGAAATTTAATATTCCAAAGAAGAGTGGAAAATAAGGCCTAGAAAATAACTTAGGAATAATAATAAGAAGAAATAAAGGTATGAAACAACAAGGAAATATTAAAGTATGAAACTGGATGAGTAAAGACTGACCAAGAGAAGTTACAGAATAAAAGAAGATAAAGGACAATGATGATTATGAAATCACAGCTCTGCTTGGATGTAAAGAGCCTAAATATTTCCATGGGTTTCATATAGAGGCCTAGGAATCTCATTAACTTTTACTTTTGAAAATAAGAATGCATGCTGGAACAAAGTGGACCAATTCCTTCACCTTTCTCAGTGAAAATAATTTTAATTTGGACTTTAATGATTTGTCAAATTATGAATCAAGTATGAAGACAATAAAACTTTTCATGCATGAGAAATTCCAAATTTTTTCTTTTCTTTGTTATTAGGATGCTAGAGGATATGCTTCGCCAATTTCCACAGGTAGAGCAGGAAGTGGAATACAAGAATAGAAATTTCAAATAAAGAACACAGTAAAAGGAAGCCCAAGGGCAAAATTATTATCAGACCAAACAGCAACTTGTTCCGCCTGGCGTGGAAGCAAGGGGGCCCTGATACAAAATGTCTTGGGAGCTCATGTTATGTGACACAGGTACAGCTTCGAGTCTAGCTATCAAGGGTACACACCTGATAGGATGGAGTGTTGGGAGAGTCTTTTTGATTTTCTGTAATCATAACCCTTTTCAAATATCTGTGCTCGAGCACATCACTGTACTCTGCTGAGATACATGGAGAAAAGAAAAAAACAAGTTAAAAATACATAAAATCTTTAACATGAGCTAGAAGAAGATGGCTTTTAGAGGATACGGAGGCCAAGATGAGACAGAACACAAAGATTACCTGAAAATGAAGCATGAACTTATTGACAGTGTTTAAAACTGTTTAATAGTTTCACTGTATGCGAGGTTAGTGAGACCAAATTAGGGATGATGTTGATATTTTTATTCTATCGAAGAGACCACTGTCTTAGAGTTTGTTCTTTGCTCTGTACTTGAGGAGTCTCAGAGCTGTTACATTTCTCCCTGTTATCCACTAGGGATAGTTTCATTTGCAAGGGTTGGTATTAAATTATCTGCACCTTGTAGCATGAGCTACATATGCTTGATGGCAATAAACTGATAGTGGGTAACATCCAGACAGTTGTGTGACCAAGGATGGGCTGAGTAATTGATGTAAGATCAGTCTTCGTGTGGTTGGATGAGCATCCAGGAAACTTTGACAAATCCAGGCCAGATGTCTTTTGGTGTAAAGATGAAGTATGGTTCTGAGTGCATTTACCTATAGTGTCTTAGACAGGTGTGAGGAGGGGAAACTTCACCTGTGATGCTTCTCTTGATCCTGTAAGTCATAGAGTGTATTTACTTCCTACACTAAGTAAAACCAAATCAGGTTTCCAGAAAAACTGGACTATTCTCCTAAAGACTTTCAAAATCCCAATAGCAAGAAAAAACAAGAACAAAAAATATCACAATATAAAGTCGACTGGACTCTGAAGTTTACCTCTCAGAATGTGGGAGGACTTTATATGACAAGCTGTTTCCCTTATTGAAGCTCTAACGTGCAAATGTCCTGAATACACTTTTTTTTTTTTTTTTTTTTTTTTTTTTTTTT
>NW_022900939.1:36370787-36396107 GCF_012274545.1 Fukomys damarensis
TTTTTTTTTTTTTTTTTTTTTTTTTTTGGTACCGGGGATCGAACTCGGGTCCTTGCGCTTGCAAGGCAGGCCACCGAACCGCTGAGCTAAATCCCCAGCCCCATGAATATACTTTTTTATTTTAACTTTCTCAATTAAGTTTCTTGCACCTGACTTTTATTGTTCATTCAAGAGTTGATAAATTGAAGTATGGAATATTTCCCAGAAATAAAATGCCCACTTTCTAAGCTCAAAGCCAGTATAAAGCTGACATTAATAATATGAAGGCAGCTGAACTCTCTATGTCACTCGCTGCCCAAACTTCAGAGTCACACATCACACAGGAGACTTTAAAGAATCCTTTGCCTTTAGTGGGAATAATGACCTCAGCTCTCTTTGACTCAGATTTCATGTTTTTAAAAATGTTATCTGTCCAATTTGAAAGTCAAACCAGATTTACAGTTGCTGCAGCCGCAGAACTGGATATTTCTGACCACAGTGTTCTTTAAGATCTTACTGAAGATCATTCTTCTGGTTGACTTTGTTATTCCCTTAGAGACGCGAAGCCATGTTTGATCTCATTTCATCTGACTGTGTGGAAGGGAAGTTTTACATTTAAATGTGTACATCTCTGCACTGGATTAAATGGGGTTTCAGAAGCTTGCAATCCGTACTGACCTAACTTTTCGGGGGGGGGAAGTAGATATAAAGTATTCAATTAATTGCTTGTAATTATTTAAACGTATTGAAAGTGTTCTTAAAAATAATTTGTGACTATTCATTCACAAAGGCACAGAGAAGTTTTGGGGGGCACACTTCTGTTTTCACAATGAAAGAGGAACGTAGGTCTCAAGAGTCTTTAAAAAGGGACGAGGGCACGTAGATTGCAGGGCACCCGGGTGGGTAGTTGCTGAGTCTGTCAGCCAGTACTCCGTGCACCCTGCATCAGTACAGGGATCCCACAGAACACACGCCAGGTGCCGAACACAAGCAGAGTTAATTCCTACCCGACCTCTCCCTCTGCCTATTTGCCAAGCGTGCTGGGGAGGTCAGGTATTAGGCCGAGAAGCTGTGCAAGTCTCATGTACAAATTATACAACCAAAGAATAAAAAGGCAGCTAGGCCAAGGGCCTGGGAAAAAGGGGGAAGCAGAGGGAAGCAAATTCAATATTCTGTAGACATTTGCCAAATCCACCGCTAAGCAGATACCAGAAAATGAGGAGTCGATGCTGCACAGTGCTCCTGTGTGTCGCCTTGGACCGGCCCATTTCTCTCCTTTCTCCTGTTTGCATTTCTCAAGGATGAACATAGAAAGTTCAGAGTGCAGGATGGCGAGTTAGGTGGGCCGTGTGCAGGAAAACCTAGGTTCTCCTTCTTTCAGTGAACCTCCTACCCTAAGGTATCCGGCTCAGGGGAACTTCCTCAGACACCTCAGCTGGGGGGCACCTCAGTCCCCATTCCACCTACCTGGAGGGGTTTGCTTGAGCTTTTGAATTAAGTGCCAGTGAATCCCTTACTGCCAAACTGTGAGAAAGAAATTTGCTCTTGTAAACTGTTGCGAGCGCTTTCTGTCTGGCTGGACTCCGACAAGCAGTAATTAGCGAATCTGCTTCCCAGAAGCTAAGAAGCCATAAGCTAGGCAGAGATGTCAGCACTGCCACAGAGCCAGGAGACAGAACTGAAGTCTCCTTCCCCAGGGGCAGCTCAGATAAACATTCAAGTCCGGAGAAAGAGAAAAAGAGAAACAAACACACAAAGGAAAAGAAAGAAGAAAAGAGGTGAAACTCACTACCCACTGTGGGATACTTTCTAGCAGTGTTTTTCACCCCAATCCTCCTGCTAATGCTGATTTTCAGTCTTCGCGTAGTTGTTTTTGTAGTACGTCCAGATTTATTAGCTATAGTAAGTGTATGAGGCAGAGTGTAATTGATTTACTTCATTTTAGCACTCACTGAGTTATTCTATTTTTTGAAATTACTAGGGCAATAGACTTATTCTCATATGAAAAGAATCAGAACACATCCTAATCCCAAAGATAATGGTTGCAAAATATAACTGGTTTCTTTTTTTTTTTTTTCTCATTGAGTTTATTGGTACATTTTAGGTATACAGTAGTTACATTCATCATTGGGATCTTGTGCCTTTACATGACAGGTCTTGGCTTCTTAATTATAGAAGGAAATTTGAATTTGTTTCAGTGTTTAGTCAGAATTCATTCCATTTGTAAGATACATTAAAAAACAGAAATATTTTCTAATGCAAGTGAGCCTTGTAGACTTTAATAAAGTTTGTTTTTCATTAGGTCTTAAAGCCCATCTGTCCCATGTAATATTTAGGTTCTGGCTTCCTTCCTTTGCAAGACATCTGAAGCACTGCTTCTAGTTAATATCTATCGTGGCAGATTTAATGAGTTAGTGGGATAGGACTTATTTTTAAGTGTTGACTTTTAAAAATGACTATGTCAGGAAATGTACAGGTGCACTAGCATTTTGATGTGGAAATCATTTCTGTTTTTTGTTTCCAACCATTGTTTCCAAGTGTTATTTTTCTTTCACACCAAGGAGAGATTTCCTGAGAAAAACAAAAGCCTTCTGATTGGGTCAGGTTTATGTTATGTCTTATCTATCATTTGCATCCCTTGAAGCTCAGTAGAGAGAAAACAATTCCTGTGTGTGGGGAGGCGGTGGCAGGGAGAACATGCATTTTTAATTTCAGTGCAGTGGCACAGAGGAGTAGCCCACGAAGTCTTTCATAGTCTCTGCCTAAGCACAGGAGCCTTTTATATTCTTATGTGCTTGTTCCCTTCTCCTGGGGAAAGAGTGAAAATAAAGAAAGGAGAGAATTAAATTTATTCTTTCATTTTCAGCAAAATTCAAATACATATTTGAAGTGAACAGGAAAAGATGTTGTCAATTTATGTAAAAGCAATTTCATTGTCGATACTTAAATCAGCAAAAGCATGGCTTCTTTTGCCATGAATATTTTAAAGTTCCAGTGAGGCTCGGGGGCACAGCATCACCTGGCATATAAGAAGCAGTGTCTGTTTGACGGGCAAAGACTGAATCTTTTTTTTTTTTTTAGATGTGTGAGTCTGTGCATGCGTGTGTATGTGAGAATTATTTTGAATTATTTCAGCAGCATGATATACTTCATCTTTTATGATTCCCCCAGTAAAAAGCTGACAGTACCCTTGGGATATTTTCTTCAACCTTCTTCATGGCAATTGCATTTTATAAGTGATAAACATCCATTCACATTAAGTAATTTTTCAATATGAGGTCTCAAAAGTGCAACATGAGTTAAAAAAAGGCGTAGTGTTTTTATATCCAAGAAATAGAACCAAATATGTCACTAGTACTCCGGTGGAATATGAAAGCAGTGACTAAAGAGTGTCTAAAGAGAATAACTCTAAAAGACTTTTCCACAAGCGAAATTTGATGCACACTAAATATTTAACTTCTTATAAAGATCTGGGTCAATTCTCCAGGAAAGCAATGGGTAAGTATAGAACTTGTCACATTGAGTATGTGTCACAAAAATAAAAAAATAATGTTCTGTCAATGTGATTAAATTCTTTTTGTTCCAGAAATCTCCCAGGTGTGGCCACAATTTTGATAACATTTTTCACAGCGAAGTATGCGGCTTTGGTCTGTATAAGCAACACTTTGAATTGAGTTCAAATACCCAAACCCTTTCTGCATATATAGAGCCATCAAACATGTGTCTGACAAACATTCTTATTTTAAGAACAATTTAAATTCAGAAGGACAAAGAAAGCTACACGTATTGAAACTTAAACAATAATAATAACTTCAAGTAAGATTTAGGTAATCCCTAGAAGATGGCCTGTTTGTTAAATCAATTATAAGTTTAATAAATATTTTAGAAGAGTGGATGAAAGAATCCTTTGTGTTTCAGTGAGATTATCCTGAGCAGGTGGAGGAAGAGTTGTACACTGCGAACATTTCCTTGGAGATAAGCACAGAGAAAGTGTTCCAAGAGAAACATTAAAACATGAGTGCGTAGGGGCGACATCGGAGAAAGGGCCTCCAAAAATTATCTCCTTTCTGAAAGGATTGAGAACACTGAGAAAAATAGTCAGAATTAACTTTCCCAAACCTGTAGACATTAACAAAGACCTTTAGCAACCAGGGATGGTTTATTGAGGAAAAACAGCTAAATCTAGGGAATAACAGTGCTTTTTTGTGTTTTCCCTCAGCCTATCTGATTTGCCGGCACCCACCACGAAGCTCAGATTTGAAGACAAGCAGCCCACAAATGGTGACACGCAGCAGTCTGACAGACACTGGAAGAGGCCGGGGGTGGTGGCGATTCTCCAAAGCACCAGTTCCAAGAACACTTTGGTTCCTTGGGAAACTCATAAGGCTGATTTGATTTGACCTGACCCAGAGCTTGGGAGTACTTCAAGGAAGTGATAAGATTATCCACAGAACAATAGACAATATTTATAATCATAACCAGTAAAGATCTAAGTTTCAGGATATATAAATAACTATTAGAATTCAGCAATGAAAAGACAGCCTATTGAAGAATGGCCAAAAGATTTGAAAACGTTTATCCTCCAAGAAGATATTTACAGTCCAATGGACACATTTAAAGGTGCTAAGCCTCTTTAACCATTAGGGAGGTGTACAGTCAAGTCACATGAAATACCACTTCAAACACATTAGGATGTTCCAATCAAAACAAATATAGAAAGAACCAGTGTTGCACAAATCTGGGAGAAACTGGAATCCCCATACCTCGCAGATGAGACTGTAAAATGGTATAGCTATAGGGCATCACAAGAATTTTAAAAATATGTCCACACAAAAATATTAATGTTTATGGAGTCATTATTCATAACCACATAGTAAAATAATGCATGAGCCCATTAAATGATAAATGTATAGGCCAATATGTAATGATGTAATACATCCATACAATGTAACACTGTTCAGTCATAAAAAACGATGAGGCACTGACATATGTCCCAACCTGGATGAATCTTGAAAACACAGTGTTGACTGAATAAGCCATACACGGTGCAAATCCATAGTTATGGAATGCTGCTTCCTGGCTCCTCCTAGGTTGGAATGGGGAGTTACCATCAATAATCACAGGGTTTCTTTCTGTGGTCTTGAGAAACTTCTGGTTTGTGATGGTGTTGATGTTTGCAAAACTTTGTGACTATACCAAAACCCATTGAACTGTACACTTTAAATGGATGACTTTTACGGTGTGTGAGTTAGACCTTAAAATAATGATAATGTTTAATAAATGAATGCATAGAGAGAAAAGCCTGGAGCGATTCTGTGAAGAGTTCAGCAGAGCCTCTTATGAAGAAACAGCAATTTAACTAAGGATTACTGAAGTCACCAATTTAAAGCCACCAGAGTGTCATTAAGAAATAATGAGACATTGTCCTTGCGTGCACCTCCAGTGAAGTGGGGCCGAGGTTCTGGTCAAGGGAGGCTATAAGAACAGCCAGCTGTGAAGGGACTTTATTTGGAGCATAGGTGTGGGATTTCATTACATAAAACAATGGAGACTTTTGTGATGAGCAAGTAAGAGGAGCCATGATACTAATAGCACCAAAAGTGAAAGTGTAGATTAACTAGAAGTCTATAAGTGGGAGCAACAATGAGAATTTAAAGGACCCCCTAGAGATGAAGAAGTCCCATACTGGAGGAAAAAAAATTTTTCTTCGGAAGGACCTGACTTTAATCAGATCACATTGTGCAGCAATTTATGCTTGTCTGTTGTGGGAAACAATAGAGCAATCAGCGAGCAATTAGTGGGTGCTAATAGCTGGGTCTCAAATCCGAGGTGGTGGATCAGCCAGAAACAACCGGGAGATATGAAAGGCGTAGCGTGAGCGCTGATGGTGCCGCAGTTGTCTCAGGAAGGGCCTGTTTCCAAGACTGTCTTCTGAGGAGCAGCATCAGAAGCCGCATGCTTCAGGGGAGATAAACTTCACTAAAACAGTCCAGTGGAGTCACTGAAAATAAAACAAACAGGCAAACAATAATTAGCCCCAAGAGAGGAGGAACTAATACCCCAAATTCTAACAGCACGTTATTTACAATGCCAAATTTTCAACAAAATATTCAAGTTACCCAGAGAAATATGAAAATGTAAGCTATGTACAAATTTTAAAAAGTAGCAGTAAGACTGTCATTGATGCCATCTACATGGTGAATTTAACAAGCAAAGACTTTAAAGCTGATATTAAAAGCAAGTCCAAAGAACTAAAGAAAAAATTACTAAAAAAAAAAAAAAAGAAAAAAAAAAACTAATGAAGCCGATGACAGAACTTCAGGAATAGGTACTGTCAATAAAGGGACCGAACTAATACAAAGGTAAGAAATGAAATTTGGAGCTGAAAAGTATAATAATCAGAATAAAAATTCAGGAGAGTGGCTCAATGGTGGGTTTAAGCTATCAGAAAAGTATAATCCACTGCTTGAAAAATATATTGGTAGAGATTATGCACTGTGAAGAACAGAAAGAGAAAAGAATGAAGAAAATAGGCTGAGCTTCATGGAAAACTGTGACACTGCCTGGTCTACCAACTGTGCTTAACTGGAAAGCCAGAAAAAGAAAGGAGGAAATGGGCAGAAAAAATAATTCCAAGAAACAAGTCATTGGATCCTTCCTAAATCTGTGAAAAATATTAATCTGCACATTAAAGAGTTTCAGGGAACTTCAAATAGAATGAACAACAACAATAAATTCTGCTCACACACACACACTCACTCACACACACACAAGGTCCATAATTTAAAACACTGAAAGACAGAGAAATGTGAAATCCAAAGAGAAGAATGATGAATCACATTTAATAGAGTTCCAAAGAGATTAATAGTGAGTTTCCTTTAAAAATTCACTTATCTATTTCTTTTTGAATGGACAGATGGCATTGCATATTTTTATCGATGAAATATATGACTTTTGTCTTATATATATATAGATGGAAAATGGTCAGTTCTAGAAAATTAACATATCTATCACCTCATATAGTCATTTTTGTAGTAAATGCACGATGTCCACTTGTCTTGCATTTTTCAGAAATGCTATATATAGTCATTAATTATAGCCACACTGTAAATATAAGGTTTATTTTTCCTACCTAACTGTAATAATCTATGTTTTGATCATTCTTTCCCCATTCCCAGGAGGCCAAAGAATGGGACGGTACAGCCAAAAGGCTGAAGAAAAACAAAACGAAACCAAACACTGTCAACCAAAAATCTTATCTCTAGCAACACTATCTTCAAAATGAAAGCAAGCCATTTTTTTTAGATTAAACAAAAGCAGAGGGATTTACTATCAGCAAGCAGGTATTTCTAAAAGTAGCTTTTCAGCCTGAAAGGAAGTGACATCAGACAGTGATTTAAATCTGAAATAAAGTATACAGGTAATAGTAATTTGTAAGTAATTATGAAGGTATGATTTCATTTTTCTCTTTTCTTCCCTTACTGATTAGAAAAGTAATTGCATGAAATCATATGTGTATAATTGTGCATTGGCCTATACTGTGTAGAAATACATTTGAAAGTTATACACAGGGAAGTGAGCGGGAGCAACATACATTGAAGCAAGGAAATAACACGCAAATATGAAGAAATGAGAATGAACAATAACGATGAAGACGTTTGCTATAACCAAATATAATCATATCCTTTCCTCTTTCAACTTCTGTAAAACGCAATTTCATAAGCAGCGTTTGTAGCATATATCTAGATGTATAACCATATTGTCATGAGCAAGACTTGAAAGGAAAAGAGTTGCCCAAGAATAAAGGCTTTATGTATCCCTGGAATTGAGTTAGCATAGCGCATATAGATCTTAAAAAGTTAAAATTGCATTGTAAGCTCTAGAACAACCAATAGAAAATTTTAAAAAGGTTTAAAAAATTGTGACATGTAGTTAAATTAATTCAAAGGATGAATATACACTTAAGAAAAAATATTGACTTAAATGGTATTTATGTAATGAATAAGGAAGCGGAAAGGAGAAATAGAAGAACAAAAAACTGCATAAGACATACAGAAAACAAAAAGCAAAATTACAGACATAAATGCAACTATATTAATTCTAAATGCATATGCATAAAACAATAAAAGCCTATGACTGTCACATTGGATTAAATACAAGATCAAAATATATTTTAACTAATGTGGGACAAATGCTTTAGATTCAAACAGGGAGATACATTGAAAATAAAAGAAAAAACATGTCATTAAACAGTAACTGTGTGAGAGTGTCTATACTAATAGCAGCAGAATAGTCCAACATTAAAAAAGCCCCAATTTCCAGCTATATATAGCTATGTTTATAGCAGCACAATTTACAATAGCTAAATCTTGGAAACAGCCTATGACTACCAACAGATGAATGGATAAAGAAAACGTAATATCTATACAAAATGGAGTATTTCTCTGCCATAAGAAGAATAAACTTGTCATTTGTAGGACAATGAATCCCTCTTGAGATCATAATGTTAAGTGAAGCAACTCAGACACAGAAGCTTAAATATTGCATAGTTTCTCTTGTACAAAAAATCAATATACAGAGTCCACTAAAAATACATTCAGCAGTTAGGAATACTAATAAATGTCTGGAAGCTAATCGCCACTACTTTGAGCATCTTTTGTAATTGTAGAGCCCAAAGGCAACTTTGTTAATCTCATGATGGCTCAATTACTTAGGATTGAAATATTTATACAAGATTTTCTTTTCCTGTTGTACACAATTATTTTGGTGTGAAAACAAATAGGAAAATAAAATATTGCAGTCCAGCACAGACAATGTGACTAACTATACCTTTACTTTGTATAATTGTCTTAAGTGTTTTGTATGTTCTTTGGCCTATTAGTTTAGTTTTCAATCTTTATATATGATAAATATCTGTAAAAGGTCTTATCGAATGGATTAATCTGATCCTGAAACAATAAAAAAGGGCAAAGGGAAGGAAAAAAAAAGAATTGAAATGTGTTTCAGATATCTACCAATTCCCTACCCTGAATGAAATCATTAGGTATTGTAAACATGTACTAATAAAAGTAAAAATAAATACATAAATATAGATACAGATGTTATGCACTTCACTTAAAGTAACCCAAATGGATCATAGTCCTAAATGTAAAATTGAAAGCCATAAAACTTGCAGACATTATCATAAAATAAAATTTGACTTTAAGTATGACAGTGGCATTCAGGTATGACACTAAAAGCGTAATTCAAAAACAGGGATAATCAAAATTTCCTTAAAATTAAAAAAATCTTACTCTGCAAAAGGCAATGCCAGAAAAATAGAGATAAACAACAGACTGAGAAAACTACTTGCCAGACATATTCCATAGAAGATTCATAAGAAAAATATGCAAAGAATTCTTAGGTCTCCTTAAAAAGCCAAACAAAGTACCAGGATAGAAAACGAATCAATGGCTTTAACGAATATCTTACCAATGGAAATATAAAGGTGGCATTAGGCATACAAAAAGATACTCTACATCACGTCATCACTACATGTTTGTCCAAACCAGTAGAAAGTGCAACACAGAGTGAACTCTTGAGTAAACTATGGACTTTGGGTGGTAATTACCAGTTCATAAGCATCATAAGCTGTATCAGAGGTAGCACTCTGATGGTATGTATTGATAAGGAGTATACAGGAAACACTTGTATCATCGTTTCAATTTTACCATGAACCTAAAACTGCTTTGTAAAACAATATGATAAAGTAAATGATTTGTCCTGAATTAAGCATTTAAAGGGAGAATAATAACACGTAAATCTAGCATTTGAAAACCATAATATGGCTATAACTCTCATGTTTTTTCCATGGGCACTTGATCAATGTGTTTATGGTAGCAGAGATTCAAGCTCTGCTTGGGTGTTGTGATGAGGACTCCTGTGAAAGAAGTCATTTGGTTCCATCCACTGCTGAGGGCCTCGTTGCCAAGAGAAAGCACACGTGAGCTCTAGATATAACGTCTAGGGGCAATAGTCAGCCAGCACGTCCAGACTGAGTGTATCAGATCCTTCCAACATGAAGGGGAACACAACGTGTTTTCACTGTAATATATATTCCTATTGTTTCTATGATTTCATTGTGGTTTGTGCCTTCAAAACTCATCAAGGCATAATTCTCCAATTTAATGATGATGTTGGGCACTTTAAGGAAGGCAGTTAGGTCATGAGGGAGCCGCTCTGGAAAGGACTGAGGCTGGCCTGGAGGCAGGGAGTGAGATCTTGTGAAACTGCATTCGTTGCTGTGAGAATTGATTCTCGTAGAATGAGGCCATCCCAAATCCTTGGTCTCTTTTACACATGCCTACTTCCCCTTCTGCTTCTTCACCCTGTTTTGATGCAGCCAACAGGCTCTTGAAAAACACTGGGGCCATGCAGTTTGCACTTTCCAGCCCCTAGTATCTGGAGCCAAAGAAATCTCTGCATATTACTCAATGTCATGTTTTAGCAAGACAAAAAGGACTAAGAAAACATGAGGTTGCTTTTTCAACTCATCAGGACTCTACCAAGAACACCATCCTGTCTATGGCTCTCTGAGGGCCTTGTTGAGTGTCACGTATTTCATATCAAGGGATGATAACTAATCGAGCATTAGATTTACAATCAGTGATTTCTAATCAAGGAATTTATCTTATAGCAATGGAAGAAAAGTAGTAAGTTAACTCTCAAAGAGATTTATTCATTTTATGTGCAACCAGAAGCAGTTGCCTTTATAACACATGTCGAGAAATGGATAATTAAAGGCATTTATACACTATTGACTAAAACATATGGCTAGAGCACAGATAGTGCTCTGAATCCCGTGCTCCTCTGTCCAATTGCCTACCAGATACCTAGTTATTGAATAGACTTTGTAAAATTAGCCAGTTCAAAAGCTAGCATTAGATTTTGCTTCCTTCTTTTCTCTCTCCATTTTAGTCAAGGGAAAATCTATTCTTCTGGTAGATCTCACACAAATTCTTAGAGCTATGCTTGATTTCCAGGTTTTTGTGGTAAATCACAGCCAAACTGCCTCCTAGTCCTGCCAGCTTTTTTTTTCTTTCAAATTATATATCTTAATCTAATCATTTCTTCTTGCCTTGATTGCCAAATAATCTTCTTAAGTATGTCCTCTGCTTCTGTCCTTGGAAGCAACCTCCTATCCTTTAGTCTGATCTATACAGTGAAGATGGATGAACCTTCAATGAACATCAAAAAATATAATTTTTGCTTTATAAATCCTCCAATTGCTTCCTGTTTTTCACTCTAAAAATCTTACAAGACAAGGCATATTGTGAGCCTCATGTTCCTGATACTCCTTTGACATCTCTCCTCTAGATTTTGTGCTCCTCCGCAAGTCCCGTGGCCTACGATACAGCAATGGCGTTTGTCCTTTTTCTGTCTGGAATGCTTTCTATTTGTTCACCAATATTTCTTAAGTCTCTTATGTTTATGTTGAAACATCTTCCAGAGTGGTATTCTCTGATTACTCTTAATAAAATATATTTTTTACTTCTACCTCCTACCTCATTTTGTGTGAATTTTTTTCAGTTTAGTTTTCTTAATGTTTATAACCATGACAGATTTTTCCTTCCTCCTTTTTTCTTCTTTTTTAAATGTCATGTCTCTCCACAAATACATACATTTGCCAAATACAGATACTTTGTGTATGATTAAGTTCTAAAATGTCTCCAAAAGGTCTCACATGTTCAGAGATGGATCGTGAGGACTCTGACTTCATCGGTGAATTAGTTGTATTTTCATGACATCGTGGAGCGATGATGGAAGCTCAAAAAGTGTTTTCTTTTCTTTGCCACACCCTCCTGCAAGGTTGTTCTACCTCACCAGGGGCCTACAGCAACAGACCAGCCAAACATGGTCAGAAACTTATGAAATTGTGAGTCAGAATAAACCTCTAAGCCATCTTTCTCAGGTATTTGGTCCCGGTGAAGGAATGCTGACTACAGACCTCATCTGTTCCAACTACTGTGTCTATAATGACTAAAATGAATTATAGATATGGACAGGAATTAGGCAGTCAGGGAGTAGTGGAGCAGTGAAATTAAATTTGTATTACTGCCATGTTCAAACTTCAGATATACACCTGGGGAAAGGATACTAAAGATATTTCTCTCTTTATGTTGTAAAGATCCTAACTTTAAAATTTGACGTCCAATATCAATGCTTTCTGTAGTTGACATCCCTAATTTTCTGAAAATTAGAGGATCACTAACCAAGCAGTGTAAACACCAGAAATTCTCCATTGTACCCCACACGCTGCTCATTTCACCCACCACTTGTGTATCCCAAATCCTTAAAGATCCCGTGTTCATAGCTGCCTTTATCCTCCATGTCACCTAGATTTTTTTAAGCCCCTCTGCATACTTTTATCATAATGTTCAAGTCATTGTTTTGTCGTAATAATTTCCCTCATTTTATCTATTTATCTATCTATCTATTTATTTATTTATTTACTTTTGGGTCCTTTTTTCTTTACTTCTTTTGATAAAAGTAATTCAGAAAAGTCTAAAACCTACTAGAATAATATCTTCTTTTTCCATCAAGTAAGTATATAGAGTTCTCAGATACACACAATGCAGTAAAATGTACTAGATGCAATGTTATATTTTGTTGAATATATTTATGGTCATTATTTACCTAGACAAACATAGAATTAATCAGCAAAGACGCTGATTCTCTAAAGTTGTAATTTAATCTTACAATTAAAATATTTATAGAAATTTTAGAATAACATGTCTGGCTAAAAACCTAGCTCATAATATCAGAGAATATAAAGGATGAGCCTGGGCATCTTTTACAGAGAGTAATAAAATACTCTAAAAACAAAACAATGGACATTTGTCAAAGGAAAATAAAAGTCAGTTGAAAGAGGTCCTAATAATCAACACCGGAGAAATTTGTGCAAAAATAAAAATGAAGTCATATTGGATTATAACCTAAAATATAAAATAAGTATTCAGAAGTCTATACTAAAATAAATAAATTGTAGAATTTTAAAAAACAAGTAGAAGAGAAGAGACAAATTTCTTATGTAGAATAAATAATCAATGTACTTTCTCTTCCTTCAGAGAGGGGCATATACTCCCCATTGCTGAGGGAAAGGGATGCTCAGCAATGTGTTTCCAAAAAGGATGTTAAGGAAAAAGTGAGAATGAGGATATGTTTATGTTGGAGAGACCTGAAAAACCTCCTCTAGGTAGTGAAGGTTGATGGAATCACTGAAAGGTCCAACTGAAAGGACGAAAAGTCTTCCCAAAACTCAATACTCCGGTCTAATCATGAGAGAAATGTTCACTGAACTCAAAATTAGGAGGAATTCTATGGAATATTCAACTCATAGTCCATAAAATGTCAAGGTGATCAAAAACAAAACAAAACTTGAGAAACTGTCAAAGCCCAGAGAAGCCTGGGGAGAAAGGACTACTGAATATAATACCATGTCCATCATGGAATCCAGGAGCAGAAAATATCAGTGAAACTAATGGAAATGTGGATTCTAGTTAAAAATAATGGAGTGGTATCAGCTGTGACAAATGTACCTCAATAACATAAAATGCTACCAGTAGTTGAAACTGTGCGTAGTATAATAGGAATACTCACTCTCTACTGTCTTTGAAACATATTTCTAAACTTGAATTTATTTATGTATATCTAAATATCTATTAGAAAAATTCCACTTGGGAAGCTGAGTACAAGATGATAAACATTGTATTTTCTCTCTTTAAGACACTTTTTTCTTTTCTTCGGGTAAACCTAAAGAACTTCTGCCAAACATGATTTCACCTCACAATAAAAGTAAAATAAAAAACGGATAATGTAGCTAAACCTCATGGACAGCTCCTGGTATTACTCTGGTTTCTTTCACAGCATGCAGTAGAATGGCATGTAAAAGGGGGTGGGTGTGAGACACCATTGTATGCAAACTGAAACCAGGTGGCAAGATATCAAGAAGGGTCCTTCTTTCCCGTTGTCACCTCTATCTATGGATCCTTGAAGAAGAAAACATGGAAATACACAGGGTTTGGAAGAAGAGCTGCGTGCATTATTTTTCTTAAAGCGATTACCTGCCACCCTCTGGTATTTCTCATCAGCTGAAGGCAGAGTAAGAACATCAGTGTAAGTACACCAACCACCCAAAACATCTCAGCGGCTGAGTCAACTCAGTACCTTTCACTATTCTTGCAGGAAGCTCCACGGTCTGACACATCAAACTACTTTATAGGTCCTAGTAACATTTGGTACGCATTGTGCCCATGGTAGTTAAGCTAGATTGTTAGTTTGATTGGCATTAGAGGTGCCCGGGGGATTAGTAAAGAGCAATTGTGGATATGTCTGGGTGGGTCGTGGAGGTGTACAATATTCAGTCCCTGGCCCTTTCCTCTTGGGAGCTGTTCTCCTGCTCCCCTTCTGGGTCTCCAGGAACTAAGCATTTTTGCTTCACCATCCCTTTTGTCATCAGTTCCTGGCTTGGGGCCAGGTGACCATGAAGTCAACCCCTGAAAATGTGAGCCAAAATAAACTTTTTTCTCCTTTAAATTGCAAGTGTCAGATATTTTGTCCCAGCAATTGGAAACTGATTAAAAAGGGTGCCCTTGGGAGCCTTCAGCCTCACCAATGCCTCTGCATTGCTTCCCTCAGGGTTAGAAGGCCTAGGCGAAATAATCTTGCTGAGTGGATGCAGTTGTGCATCATATAGGTTTCCAAGTCTGAACTCAGAACTAAATGTCCAGAAATAACTCTGCTGTATGGTCACACCTGTATTCAACCTCACGGTTTAGTAACTAAGCTGTACACGTGATTTCAGAGAGGGAACATTCATCAGCAGGTTGCAGCAAGTTTCTTCCATTGGCGGGCACAGTGCCTTGATTCAATTTTCATAGCACTGTTTTATTCACTCGAATCTACCGCTTGAAGTCCCTGAATTGGTACCTGAGCCCAAGTAGAATGAGTGTAATTTATGATCCATTTTATAATCATCCTAATGGATTCTAACCCATTTTCTAACTCTTGTGACCATGGGGATCGTCAGTGTGATTAGTTTGGGAGCTGCCTGGTGGAAGAGGAAAGCACATCCTTGTGCTGTGTCTGTGTGGGTCGTGGCAATGTCATCTTGGGCTCCATATCGCGTCACCGGCCTCTTCTTCTCTGGTACTATTTCCCGGCTCTGCCTCCCAGCCACCATGAGCTAACCTGCTCCGACGTGTCCTCAGGCTGTGAGTTGTCATCCTTGGAGTGAGCCAACCATGGTCTGGACCCCTCGAAGTGACGAACCACGTTAAAACTCTTCTCCAAGTTGTGCATGCCGGACATGGCGCCCCAGCGACGGGAACGCTGATAAATACAATTCCTTGGTGGTCGTTTGTCCTCCTGTGCCTGTCTTGTCAGTTTTGGAATGGGAGGTTGGCTTTAAAAGGCTTCATTTCTCTGCCTGAAAGCATCCTCGTGACACGGAAGCTTGGGAAAACACTACTTTGTTGGAGTCTAGACTAAACTTATGTGACATACGGCAGAGGAATATAAGCAAGCACTGCACAAGAGCAGGCATTCACATGGAGACTGCCAGATTGGCCTGGCTACGGATGCACGTTTCATTCAACCCTTTCGGCGGGGAAAGAGTATTAATATTCAGAATTCCCAAAACAGTATGTAGGAGTCAGAATAAACAATGACGAACTACTGTTAGGGCCAGTATAGTTAGTGCCACAGTGAAACTACCTTACTTCATCCTCACCAGTGTTCTGAGACAGCCGTTAACATCGCTGGTTTATAGATAGCATGCTGCGATCTCGCATACAGCAGGTAATACGCGGATTGAACCAAGATGCGTTCTGCTCAGCCTGCGCTCCCTGGCTCTGCTTTAGCCAGACAAAACAGCGAGCAAATACACAAAAACAACAAAAATGGAAACAAACACACAGACAAAAGGAGAAATACTCCAGGTATATTCAGATATTGTATTTGTTTATAAACATCACTCTTTGGAAGTGCTAAGTAAAATCCCAGTTAGAGAGGAAGAAAGTAGAGAGAGGAAGGGGGAAGCCCACCATAAGAGTAATTTTATTTTTTGCTGTTATTTGCCTAATTTACTAAATTGAGGTGCTGAACAGTTTTTTATCAATCAAGTATAAATTTATGGAGAAAACTGACATTGGGAAAAGACCATTTTGTGTTAAGAGTCTGAGACTACAATTCCAGGGCAGATCTAGAGGAAAATACCCGTTTTCACCAACACATCCTACAGGATGGGCCTCTTTCAAGACCTCTTCTAGGACCAAGTTAAGTGTAACAAGCACAACTGAAGCCGTGATTGTGAGGTGGTTCAAAATGACAGCACTCTGAGCCCTTGTGGATTCTTCGGGAGGAAAATAGGCTGTAGCATAAGCAATAGAAGTTTCTGCTTACCTGCCTGTGAAGAACTGATTTTGATAATTGCATTTTATGGGCCATTGAGACTGAGATGGTTCTGAAGGTCTCTTGTAGGAGGGAATTCTACTTTGCCTTCTTCTCAAGACATTTTAAGTGATTTTTGGACATGGATTCTAAAAGCAATCACTTCACCCTCATAAGCAAAATATTTAGAATTCTCTTGGTACTAGGTCGTCGTTGCAAGTGTTTTATTTTTACTTTTGCTTTTTTAGAATTAATTTAAAATATACGATGAGGTAGGGACCTAGACTTATTTGTTCTGAAATTATTTTATGTTACCAATAGTTGTATCCTTTCTCTAATGACATTTTTTAGGGCAACATAACCGACCTTCAGGGACGGTATTTCAGAATTCATTTTTAGCATCCAATAGAGGAAGGCATCCTTTCCACCATTTTGTCTATTCTTTGTAATTTATTCTTGAGACATTTCAAAATGATTTGTCAATGTGTAAATAAGGTTTTTTCAACATTCATGGCATTGAAAAGCTAAAGAGGATAGAGGGTAGAGAGTGAAGATCCTCCTTCCTGTCCTTGCTGGTTAGATTTTGGTTCCTCTGCTGTCCCTATAGCCACACAAATAAGTAAGCACTAATATTTGCATTATTTACAGCCTCCTGGATTTCTTCTTTTACACACACAAAAGGAATTACTTTACAAATGCATTTGTCCCTGAACAGTATTCCTTGGGTAACTTGGGGATATCTTCATTTCAGTCTATAAACAATATCCTCTTTTTTTGTATTATTTGTTTACATTTTATGGATATTCTATAATTTATTTAAGTAGTTCATTATTGATAAACCATTAGTTTTTAACAACCTTCTCTTACAAACTATATTGCAGTGCAAAAATCTGATACATATTCAAGTTATCATTAGAAAAGTGCATCAGGGAAATGATTTATGAGAATTATAGTTGTAAAGTAAAAAGCACACACAACTGTAATTTTGATAGAACTTACCCTATTGCTTTCTACATGAAGTAAAAAATTTGTATTTTCTGCAGCAGTGTACCTGTTTAGCCCTGACTTAACAACATTTAATATTATCTAATTTCTGGATTTTGCTAAAATGATAGTGAAAAATAGTGCTTGTATTTTTGTTATTGTCAGTGATACTAAGAATCTTTTCACATGTTTAAGTCATCCTATATGTTATAATATTTACATTTAGTAAATTCTGTGTCTGTTTTACTATGCAGTTTTTCAATTTTTAATAGAAAAAATTACCAATATTTTTTATAATAGTGAATAAATAAAACACTGAGATGAGTTGAAAATATTTCCCCGAATTTGTTATTATGATTTTGACTTTGCTTTTTAGATTTTAAAATGTGAATAAACTATGTATGTTTTTTATGGCTTCTAAAATTTGAGTGATAGAAAAACTTTTCCTTGAAGTTGTAAAAGAAGTTATGGTTTCTTTTTTTTCCCATTGGTCTGTGTATTTCTATATACCCCCCTCACCCCTCCCAACTCTGCTATTGAGGTTTTATAACATCTTTGAATGTGTAGTCGTGCCTCTCTCCTTCACTGCTCTTTTTTTCAGACTTTTCTGACTCTTCTCTTTTTCCTTATATTTCTACACTTATTCTATGACCAGTTATTTACTTCTAGAAAAATTCACTTTTAAAAACAAAATTATAATAATGTTGTTGAAATAGCCTTCGGTTGTCATAATGTTACTGTTAGAACTTTCAAACCAGATTATAATATATATTTTCACCTATTGAAGTATTCCCCTGTGTCCTTTAATCCTAATTGTATATCTTTTTCATGAAGTTTTATGCAGTTATCATAAAGTTTCCTCTTGGGTAATTTGTATTTTTGTGACTGTTGTAAATTGATTATTTTCTAATTTTATATTAGAATCAAACTGATTATATAAATGATATTGAATTCTATATATTCCATTATGCCTTGCTACCTTACAGAATTCTCTTAGAATTGATCATATTACCTGAAAATAATCACAATTTTATATTTTGTTCATTTTTATAGCTTTCATTTCTTTCATTTTAATTTTAGTAAAATGTCAAACAACAATACTGATATCCTTTTCATTTTTATTTAATTAGGAAATCTTCTAATGTTTAAGGATAGTGTTTAATGTTTCTAATGCTTAAGGATAATGCTGAAAATTGTTGTAAGAGAATCGATATGAACATTATCTTGTAGAAACCAATCTGTAACATTATTACTGAGTTTTTTAAATAGCAATTACCACTCTAAAGGAAATAGCAGTGATTTGAAATTAGTATCAAGAAACTAAAACTTCTCATCAAGAAACAGAACATACCTTCCTACATTTTTGCTTAAGTGTTTTATGTTCTTCGGGAAAACACTGTGGTTTTCTTCACTGAGAGATTTCACTCAATTTTCCAGAAGCCTTTTTCTCTTGACATCTAATGCTTGCGCTTGCATCTTCATTTACTCAAACTCTGACCAGGTTTTGACACTGCTCCAAATCCTCTCCTTCTGAAAAAAAAAAAAAAAACAACAACAACAACAAAAAAAACACCTCTTTTCTCTTTGATCTGAAAAAGCCTCACTTTATTGGTTTCCCTTCTGTACCTCTGGCTGCTTATTTCTGCGAGTTGATTCCTAGCTTCTTTACATGTTTCACTATTGTGAACAGACTCTTTTTCTCCGAGTGATTCCACCTGGCTCAGGTGGATATGTACTGGAAGATTGTGTTCCTGCTGTTTCTAATAGTTCTTCTTCTTCTTCTTCTTTTTCAATTTCTTGTTGAATGTCTGGGACATAAAGAACAATGTTAAATAATGGGTGAAAGGGTCAGCACTGTTGGATTCCCTCATTTGAAAGTAAAAGCGTTCTCCCATTTGAAAGTGCTTTGTGCCTAGTGTGGCTGCCCCGCTACAGCCTCAGAATCTCCACTCCTTGTTTCTTTTGCCTCTGTGTCTGTTGAATGTCCTGCCTCCCGAATCCCTCGACTGCCTCTCTCATGGTTTACTCTGTGCGGAAGATACGATTCTGGTGGTGTTGTAGATCTCAGAGTAACTTCTGTTCTGCTCTGGCTGGGGATAGAATGCTAGATTGGAAATAATAATCTCCCTACAATTTTAAATGCACTACCACATTATTTTGGGGATTTCAGTTTTGCTGTTTTTACTCTGATTGACTGTTCTTTGTAGGGGAATTTATTTTATGTTGCTCCTATGTCTCTACATTTTAAAATAGTGTGAGGATTTATCTTGGTTTAAATCTGTTTTTCCCATTGTGTTAAGTAGTCAATGGGATAATTTTAAGGGAAGGTTCATGATTCCACTTCTTGGAAGGTTATTTGATGATTTCCTTTCCTAATTTTTTTCTAGAACTCTGATCACATACTGGAATTTCTGTCCTGAACTTTTGTTAACAAATATTTTCTTCATTTTTCTATTTTTAATATGCTTCCCAGTATATTGACTATGTTTGTCTTCAAATCATTGTATTAAAAATTTCATTATTTCAGCTAACACATTTATGACTTCCAAAAGTTATTTTCAGAACTTTTTGTTTATTGGAATGCCTTCTTCTTATTTTGTGGATGCAACATTTTTAGAAATTTTGCACAATCTGTTTTCCTAAGTAATTTTTCTTTGTTCTCTTATCTGCTTGTTTTGGCTTCTACTTCTTATCTTAGACCATTTCTTTAGACATCCTTCATGCATGAGAAAAGGACCCAGAGAAAGTGACTAACAGTTCTTATTCCAGAGTGAGATTTGTACACTTCACAGGAGGCCTGTCTTTCTCAGTGGGTTTCATGGAGAGAAAAATGCACTATAGAATATTCGTTAGCCATTTTATACTTTTTTCAAAAGAAGACATACGGCTAGTATCATTCTAAACATAGAGAAAAGAGCTTAATGTTTTGCATATGTTAAAAGTCCTAAGGTTTTAGGGATTAATTTTCCTATGCAACTTAATGTAAGAAGGATTGCTTTGTTATTGATACTCTCCCTCTCTTTTAAATTCTGCACTGCTAGTGGTAGAAACCTAACAATCTACCCCCAAGCATCACCTCCAGACCTCCATTGTGTCCAGTGAACAACATCCCCTGACCACCAGTATTGCTTTCAAACATTTGACTTGGGTTGTTTGCATTTCCTAGAAAATAGTCTTTCGGTCAACAACCCAGAGGGTTTAAAACCATAACGCTCTGGACATTGCACATGGAAACCATCCCAAGGGATCAATACTGTATTACACTGAGCAGCATTTCACTAAGGCTTCCATTTAATTAGGTGCTGGGCTTTCATCCCGAGGCCAGAATTCTGCTAGCTTCACTAGGGAAAATCCTCAGTCCCTGCATCTGGCTTCATGAGGGGCCCACTCATTCTACTGCCTGCTGACAGTTAAGTCTTCTGGTGTCTGCTAAGTTATTTACCATTCATCTGCTGCTTTTTAATTTTTCAATTTTGTTTCTGTTATCTCCTCTCCTACCCTCTTTGTTCAGGAGTTTTGCATTAAAACAAACCAAAACATTTTTTACTGTTATTTCAAGAATTCTAACATTCTATAGAGATAAATCTGTCTCATTCTTCACTGATTCAGAAAACAACAACAACAAAAACAATAAAAACAACAACCCTATTCGGTCTTGTTTACTCCATAGTGATGAACTTCAAAGTAGCTAAAATATATCTCTGTGGGTGTTATTTGAAAGTATATTAAATATTTATAAATATTTATTGGAAAGAAGTTTTATGGAATCATGCTGTGATTTTCAAAAAGAGAGTTATTTATATATATCTTAGATTTCTTGAAAAGATGCTTATAAATTAGTTTAAATGACCTGATGGAATTTTAGGAAATAATTATTTTATTAACATTGAATTTTCTAAGCTTTTGCATATATATATAATAAATTTTAATTTATGAATATTTATTTTATAACCAAAGGGCTTATTGTATTTTTTCGTTTTAATAGTTTTCCCCATATATTTCTTCTAATCACCTATAAAACTTACAAATCACCTATAAACAGCAATTTTCTCAGTTTTTACAATACATATTCTCATTTTTGAAACTCTAAACCAATTTCACTTTCCTTTCTTTCCTTTAATTTGCCTTTTATAAACTCACTTAACTGCTCTTTTCTACCTTCTTACCATGTTACTTTAACACTTTTGTTTATTAACACATGGAATATTTTTATATCTATCTACAACCTTGACTTCATAACAAATATTTTGTAAATGTTATCTTCATGACTTTATGTTATCTGCAATTTATTTATTTTTTGATCCACGACTTTATAGGAAAACTTGTAAGTAACAAATTCCTTGTTTGTACTTTCATTATTGCATTAAATTACTCTGTGGTAGAAGTCTCACACTGGTAGCCCTGGGGCCACATACCTCCTAAAGACATAATTTGTTTAGGAATTTTGTTATGTCTGTGAACGGCCTTTTAAAAGGCAGTGTAACTGAGCAAGTGTGGAATTCATTATAACTCTAGAATGTCAGCACTTGCTGTTTTATACCCAATCAGCTTCGCTTACTCTTTACAAATAATTGTTCGTTTAAGCCCTAGTTTAGGAAATAGAATTCTATTCATGATTGCATCATATTTAGAATCATGATTGTTTCATATTTATGAAAGAGAAAGCAAATGGAAACATGAATAATAAATAATCTTCATATTTCTTTATGGCACTATGACAAAAGGCAAACTGTTACATAGTTATCATTGAACAGTCAACCAAGGAATGTTTTAGTACCTTTATGTTTTAGCAAATTAAGCGAGAGGAAAGAATTGAATTAATAAAAATGTAGCTGATTTATCTGCATGATAATTATGCAGTAGAAAACAGCCCCCGGTGGTAGAGGTAACAAATACATAGCAAACAGGGAAACTGCCACAGTTCTTCTGTAAAAAGAGCCAAAAGGTAAATATTGTCAGTTTTGCCCATCACTGTTGCAGTGCACAACTGTGCTGCTGTGTGAAAGAAGCCTCCGACCACAGAAAAATGAGTGAGCGGGGCCGAGTCTCAGTGAAAAAAAAATGTGAAAATAAGTGATTGGTGCATTGGATCCGACACATGGGCCATGCTTTGCAGTCCTTCAAGACAGAGAATTTGATCAGGTCACTTCTACAGACAGACTCTAAAGACAGCTGGGGATTTGGTCGCACAGGGCCTTTGTTCATTAGCATTCATTTGTGAACTTGTGAACGGGGGTGCTGAGCTCATCCAGGACACAGTCTTTAATTTCATACTCATTTGCTCTTTATCCACTGACGACACCCACTCCTGTGTTCCTTTTCGTACAGTAGCTTCCAGTACGAGAGTGTGGATGATTTTCACCTGAGCTTTAATATATCTGGCTGCTGACATATTCAGTGTGGCTGTGTTAATTGAAAGGGTAAAAGCAGCACACCACAATGTAAAATACTCATCCCTAAAATCTATTTTAACTTACTATTTCTAAAGTGCCTTAAATGAGCGATAATTTCACGCACGGTGACATGTTTGTCTGTACAACACAAGATATAAGATGACGAGGATGAAGAAGATGGCAGTGATGGTGATGATAATGGGAATATTTTTCTCAATTTTTTAAATTTGCTTGTTTGTTGTTTGGAGACAGGGTCTTGCTCTGTAGTTCAGGCTGTCCTTAAACTCACTAGGTAGCTCACGCTGGCCTTGAACTCACAGCAATCCTCCTTCTTAGCCTCCTGAGTTCTGTCATTACTTTTTTATTGTCTCTTTTTTCATCTAAGAAATAAAGTACCAAAAAAAAAATGTTCACCTGGCCTTCATAATCATCCCCTACATGCTTCTTAAGGCCCTGAGTCCCAGGCTTTCTGCTATAGTAATTCTTGCTTGTTAGGACTAAAGAGGAATATGAAAATTTGCAAGGGAATCCATAACCCAAGTTGCTGTAACTACAGGTTGCCTATAGACGACGCTTACAAGACAAACAAAACAAAAACCAGTAAGATCAAAAGGCCTCTCATAGTCCAATCAGTGTGATCCAATCTCTGTCTCCCCACCCCTCTCTCTCCTGGGTTCACCAGTTACACTTGACAAATTGGATCTGTAGGTATTACCAGGATACTTATGCCCTACAGCTTTGTCAGCAAGGCTCTCCTATCAGTAAGCCCCAGTTCATTTGTCGACTCCTCACTGGTGAGATTTCCCCCTGCCAGGGGTGTGGAATGGGGAAGGACTCTCTGAGAAGCAGTGTTACTGTTACTGTTGCCTGCGTACTCTCATTAGAGCAGCCATCAGATCTCCTCCAAGACTCCATCAAATCAAATTCCACACGGCCCTGCACTGATTTATCTTAGGTCGTGGGATATTTCTGAGGTTCGGTAGAAATTCGCCTTTGCACTGCTCTGACCTGTGCCCTGCTGCTGTTTTACTCTGATATTCCCACTCTATCCTAGACTCGTGGACAGGTGGTGAATACTGTATGGCCAGCCTACTTTCTGACCATCTCTTCTGCCTTCAAGTCTTCCCTGGACTTGGTTGTTCTGCGAAGTTTTCGTTCTTAAAATGAAAGTCTCAACTAGCAGCATTGCTTGGCAGTCTCTTTGCAAGTATTTTGCTTGTAAACTATTATTTTTCTCTTCCTTTTGTAGAAAGCTCTGCAGTAATTGTGAGGCTAGCAGCATTATAATTTGCCCCCTTGAAACTATCTCATCACATTACCGAATCTCCTGTTTTCATTGACTAAGGATGATATAGACTTCTTAACATGCAAGGTAAAATCATTTACATGATTTTAGCTTCAAGAAACTAATAGGTTGAGTACACCAGGCTTTCTGCTATAGTAATTCTTGCTTGTTAGGACTAAAGAGGAATATGAAAATTTGCAAGGGAATCCATAACCCAAGTTGCTGTAACTACAGGTTGCCTATAGACGACGCTTACAAGACAAACAAAACAAAAACCAGTAAGATCAAAAGGCCTCTCATAGTCCAATCAGTGTGATCCAATCTCTGTCTCCCCACCCCTCTCTCTCCTGGGTTCACCAGTTACACTTGACAAATTGGATCTGTAGGTATTACCAGGATACTTATGCCCTACAGCTTTGTCAGCAAGGCTCTCCTATCAGTAAGCCCCAGTTCATTTGTCGACTCCTCACTGGTGAGATTTCCCCCTGCCAGGGGTGTGGAATGGGGAAGGACTCTCTGAGAAGCAGTGTTACTGTTACTGTTGCCTGCGTACTCTCATTAGAGCAGCCATCAGATCTCCTCCAAGACTCCATCAAATCAAATTCCACACGGCCCTGCACTGATTTATCTTAGGTCGTGGGATATTTCTGAGGTTCGGTAGAAATTCGCCTTTGCACTGCTCTGACCTGTGCCCTGCTGCTGTTTTACTCTGATATTCCCACTCTATCCTAGACTCGTGGACAGGTGGTGAATACTGTATGGCCAGCCTACTTTCTGACCATCTCTTCTGCCTTCAAGTCTTCCCTGGACTTGGTTGTTCTGCGAAGTTTTCGTTCTTAAAATGAAAGTCTCAACTAGCAGCATTGCTTGGCAGTCTCTTTGCAAGTATTTTGCTTGTAAACTATTATTTTTCTCTTCCTTTTGTAGAAAGCTCTGCAGTAATTGTGAGGCTAGCAGCATTATAATTTGCCCCCTTGAAACTATCTCATCACATTACCGAATCTCCTGTTTTCATTGACTAAGGATGATATAGACTTCTTAACATGCAAGGTAAAATCATTTACATGATTTTAGCTTCAAGAAACTAATAGGTTGAGTACAAACACAACATATGCTAATTACTTTCTTCCTCATTGAGTTTATTGGTACATTTTAGGTATGCAGCACAGTTACATTCATCATTGGGATCTTGTACCTTTACATGACAGGTCTTGGTTCTCATTTTTTTCCCCTTACCCCTGCCCTCCCTTC
>NW_022900939.1:36396221-36522059 GCF_012274545.1 Fukomys damarensis
CTTTATTTCCATTTTTTCATTTTATCATTTTTTCTTTTCCCTTATTATCTTTCCCCTACTCTTCCCAT
Source organism: Fukomys damarensis (assembly GCF_012274545.1). NCBI lineage: Eukaryota > Metazoa > Chordata > Mammalia > Rodentia > Bathyergidae > Fukomys > Fukomys damarensis. The sequence continues at coordinate 36,396,290 of NW_022900939.1, forward strand.
TTCCCCTACACCTTTAGCTCTTTTCTTCCTATTTCACATTGTCAATTATATCATTAGGATCCTATGTACCATTATAATTTTTCACACCAGAGAAACTATTTGGTATTTATACATGTGTGACTTATTTATTTCACTTAGGAGTATATCCTCAATATGTATCCATTTCCTATGAGTGAGTCTAATTTCTCATTCTTTATGGCTGAGTAGTATTCCATTTTATAGAAAAACCACATCTTTTTTATCCAGTTTCCAACTGAAGGGCAATTGGGCCATTTCCAAGTTTTAGCTATTACAAACTGTGCCGCTGTAAACATAGGTGCACACATATCACTGGCTAATTACTTTTTGGATACGGCAGGTACCAATATCTCCATCATAAAATAGAGAAAAAGCTTGGCCTCCCTACTTATCTCAATAAAATTCTTTGGTTTAGTTCATCATGCCTAATAGTCAATATAATTTCAAAACATTTTGTATTGTGTCATGTTTATGTTACCTTTTCAGTGATGTGATAAAATGCCAGAGAAAAACATTTTAAAAGAGTAACGTTTTATTTTATCTCACAGTTTCAGGGGCTTCAGTCTATGATCTGCTGGCCCCATTGTTTCTGTATAGGTAAATTGTCTATTTGTATATTCAGTGTCCTTTTCCTTCATACAGGTTACTGTTTCCAGAACAGGGCCTGTGAAAACTTGTTCCCACATTTCTTCTTGTTTCCACAGAAGCCTGGGAGATAATAAGAATCATGGGTTATCCCAAAGCATTTCCACATTTTTTCCCAAGTATTCAGGTAATAAGAAAAACAGCAGGATGTTTGATTTAGGACAAACATGCTATCATACAGTCCAAGGATTACTGTGGAGTCTAAAGAGTACTTTCACAGTAACATAATGACTTTGAATGAAGAAGAAATAAAACTTAAGCCCTTGCCCTAGATAAGAGACACTGTGAACTGGCTAAGCACTGACTATGTGGTTTTTCACAGTGCTATTTTGTAAAGTCATCCCACAGCCAGATTTCTAAACATAGATCTTATAAATCAGAGGACAAATCCAGAAGACATTTTTGTACACCGAGGTCAGATGAAAATTTCCATTCTGTGTCACTTTGTCTCTCTAAATGTTGTTCTGTGCCCTTTTCTTTAAATGTTGAGAAGGGGCAGAAGCTTAATTAAGAAATTCTAATAAAATATTTATAGAAATATTAGGTAATCAAATTTTCATTATTTGTCCTGACATTTGGTCTTTCCCACCTTACATCTTTGATGGTTCTCTCTCCCTTAATCCTTTGTACAATACTGGAAATGCCTCATAATGTCTTGAACAGAGAAAAAAACCTTCACTCTTCCCTGGAAAATCTAGAAAATAGCCTGACATCAGGTATTGTTGAGGGTCACGGAATTTTAGTAACAAGGGCAAAACAAAGAGGCATGAGATTTAAGAATGCATACAAATAATTAAAAAGAATACTTCTAAAATAATACCTTTAAAAATAATACCATATTGTCCCTCTCCTGTGTCATAAGCTGTCTTGTGTTTGCCAAGGAAGAGAAATATAAGTAAAAAAAAATTACTGCTAACAGGCAAAAGTACACATTGTGCTTATATTCTTCAAGCTACAGACATTTCCTCAGACAGTTTACACAGAAAATATGCAGGAGTTCTTGGCAATTCACATATACAGAAAACTTACTAAAGTAATCAGTTAAGTGGCTGGAGCATAAAAGAATGAAACTGGCATTTACTGAACACGGAATTACAGGTTCAGGAGTTTAGTAAGACAGTTCATCATCAGGGTTTCGTTCTCTAAATAAGCAATGCAGAGTTACCATTCGTCTCGAAAGAAAAATCTCCTGCACTGTACTGTTCAGATATAATTATGAAATATTTTTATTAGTAAAGGACATTTACCAAGTTGATGTGTGCTTAATAACTGTAATCAGAATAAAGTGTTTCTGTGGTTTCATAGTTTAATCCTCCATGACACTCCAGTCTAATGATTACTAAGAGAGTTTGAGTTTGGACGAAAAACTGTGAATCAATGAGTTATTTTACTTGTGAATTTCTGCTTTCCAGAAGAGAAAACATTCATGTACTTATGTTAAGTAGGCAGAGTTTTAGATAGATATTGACTTTATAACAGCATAGACAATCTGTTTTGAAAAGTTACTTTTGTAACTCAGTGTGAGAAGCATACCGTGATTGGCCTCCTCCCCTGAAAGAGAAAGCACTTAGAACCAGTGGTTATGTAACTTGAGAAAGGAAGTATTTATTCCTAAGAAATAATGTTGAAAAGATAAACTAATGTCAATACACTTATACATTTTCAGGGACTATGATCTCAGATAAAATAGATATCTCTGTATGAAATAACAAGCAGAACCAATTTGAGAGACAAAATAACTTGATTTTCCACCCTAAACTGCTATGTTTTTGCCAGGGGACTTTGGTCAAATTGCTACATATTTTGGTGGTGTGTGTGTGATTAGGGGAAGTGATAGTTTTCTGTAACATAGACTAATACTTCAGTTTGTATGGTGCCTAATATAACTATTGTTTTAAGCATTATTATTTAGTGCACGCATAGCAACTTGGAGGTTTAATGGGTCATGTAGTTGCATCCAGTGGCGGACAGCTCACCACGCCTGTCACACCACGCCTCTGTGCCATGGAAAGTGCAGGTCCCAGAGGTCCTAAACCCTGCGCCAGTACAGAACTAAAATGAGTCAAAGTTTAGCATAACAAAGGACAATTTGGGGGGGTGAGGACAGAAAGCTACTATGAGGTGGTAGAGGCTGTGGAGCTGAAAGCCGGGGAGCTCTCACTCCTGACTCCTTTCGTTGGTATCCGCTCCCCAGATCTTTTTTCTCTGCTGTCTCTCATCCGAACCTAGGCATGGCTGTCTATATTCCTTTCGGCCCTTTGGCTTTTTCCTGTCTTTCTGTAGTGAGTAAGTGAAGGGGGAAGGGTCTATTAGGAAGGCAGCTTGCTTAATGGTTAAGTTAAGGGGACACATATACTTGTGTGTATCAGGTGCACTATTATACCGATGTAAAAGTGAGAACACACATACTTGTGTGTGTGTGTAGGTGTGGTTGTGTGCATGCACATCTTACATATTAAATAAGAGTCCTTATGTAGCTGCTTCTCATTGCCCTTACATTGATCGGTGGGTGAGGGGAGTTGGCCTTCCTGGTAACTGCTTGGCCTGGCTCCTCTCCTAGTCTAGCTAGCTCTTCTTTGTTTTTCTAGTTGCCCTAACCGCAGAGTCTACTTCTGAGGGCTGAAATTGAGCTTGGTAAGTTTCCTTATTGATCTTAATGAAGTTCACCGAGGCCTTTATCCTACCTTTCCTGACCTGCCGGGCCCCTGCCCCTATGGTAGGTTCTTCGGGGGTCAGTATCGTTATCAACAGGCCCAGTTGTAAGTTCAGTGTGGGGTTTAAAGACTTTAATAGAGAAAAGCATTTGCACTTCACGCTTGATCAAATCTATCAGAACAGTCTTTTTAAACTCCATTGAGTAACTGAGACTTCTTTGTATTAGCTACTGTACCATCTTGAAAATACATTACCCTGATTAATTCGATAAAAATTGATCGGAACGCTCCTGTGAAGATTGTATAGAATAGGATTAACAAAATATGTGCAACTAGTATGATGAGTGCTTACACATTTAAAATGCCATTCTCAGATCAAGCCTCATTTAAAAATATGCATATATAGCATACATGATCACCGAAATGTAATTGTGGGTTAAAGTGTAGATTTATGCAATTGAAAAATAATGAAGCAGGGAAAAACAGCTCAAAGTAAAGGTTGTAATATTTCCTTTAGGATGTTTGCAAAAGGAATATTAATATGCCACCTCAGGAAATTTTGTGCATTGCGTTGTTAAAATATATCATAGTTACCATGCTCAAAATTAAAGCCTGCAAATTAAACTTAAACTTTTTTTCCAGAGTCGGGATTATTTTTATACCCCTTAAAAGCAGGAAGAATCACGTCTCTTCCATTGTATTTATTGTCTGTAAATATGCAAAAAGCACGATGCCAGTGTTGCTTTGCATCCCTGTGACCTGAACAACTTAGATTTCTCTCTTCACATTTCTTTATATTTTTTTCTTTGGTCAACATATTAGAACTTTCAGAGGACAAAATATAAATATAAGTACAAGTAGCAATATTACCTTCCTCACTTATCTTTCATTCTAATATTCTCATATGCTTTTATTTACACAAAGTTAAACAGATTTTTAATAAAAATCAGTATATTTTTATACAAATATATCATTTTATGCAAATATATCATGTTATTATTGGGATATTTAACATACTTGTCAAGACAAACAGAAATGACAAGCTTAATGAATTATTGCAAGCTGAATACCTAATACCCAGATGACAAAATTGAATATTTCCAGCACTTCAGACACCAGGTCCTCATCTGTCATCCTGAGCATATTTACCTTTCTTTTTCCCTAACATTAATGACTATCCTGAGTTTTATGGCAATCACTTGCTATTATTTATAATCTGTTCTTTGGACGATCTTCTATACTAAACGTTAAGTTTGTCAATTTTGTGTGGGGTGTATAAGTGGAATTGCATAGCAGTTATTACTTTGTATTTGGGATCTTTTATTCAATATTACATTTACATTATCATGCCATGTGTGAAGAATTGCAGTGCATTCAAAACCAATCCACATGTGAATATATAAAAATTAATTTCAGTTTCCTCTTGATGACCATGGAGGTTGTTTCTATTTTGAGACTCTCATGAACAGTTCCCATAGGAACATTTACTGTTATATATTTGGTGTTAGGTACTTTTCTCTCATTGCTGAAACAGAATACCCGATGCCCTAAGTTAAAGGGGCAAAGGTTTATTTGGCTTATGGTTTACAGAGGTTCCAGTCCATAATCAGCTGGCTGTAAGACAGGGTGGCATATGGCAGACAGTCATTGTGGCAGAGAAGCAATGTGGCGTGCACAAGGGGCAGAGGTAGCAAGGGCCCTTAACAGTATCTTTCTGTTTCTTTCATCTCATTCAGACTATGGGGGTTAGAGTGATGCCAAACTAATCGCTCATGTACAGTGGTTTAATAATCACACACCCTTAATCCTAGCATCACACATTCTAGATTCAACTACCTATGATGGCACGAGGCTTTAGGGGGACATCCTGATCCAAACCGTAATATATAATACGGGACTGAACCCAAGGGCTTTACAACTGAGATCCAGCCCCAGCCCTAAACAAACATTTTTTGAAATAAAATGTTGTTAAGTTGCCCAGGCTGCCCTTAAATTTGGGATTCTTTTACCTCATCCTCCCAGAATTCTGTTGAGGTTACATTTCCATGTCTCTGAGGTACTGGCTATTAGCTTACATTAAGTACTGTTCAGATCTACCCCTTGCAGCTGAATTAGCTAGAAATACTTATTATAGGCAGTCAGATGTTGTGAGGCCCTTGAAAAAGTCACTGAAAAGATGAAAACACATAGAAGACCCCAAGAACTCCAATAAAAGTCTTCTAGACTTAATAACCAAATTCAGTAGAGTACCTGAATACCAGGTCAACACACGAAGATCAATACCCTTCCTGTATATGAACAACAGAGTCACTGAGAGAGGAACCGGAAAAATAACTCCTTTTACAATGGCATAGAAAAAAACAAAAAGAAATACCTGGGAATCAGTTTAACAAAAGAAATAAAATACCTCTACTCTGAAAACTATAGCACTCTGCAAAAAGATATTGTACAGGATATTAGAAAATAAAAAAAATCCCTTATTCCTCGATAAGAAGAAGCAATATGGTGAAAATGGCCATACTTCCAAAGCTTCTATATAGATTCAATACAATCCCAATTAAAATTTGAGCAGCATATTTCACAGAACTTGAGAAAAAAATCCAAAAATTTATTTGGAACAAGAAGAGACCTACAATAGCAAAAGCAAGTTTAGACAACAAAAACAAGATAGGGTGTATTAAAATCCCCAACTTGAAACTATAGTATAAAATTATTTTGATTAAAAAAAGCATAGTATTGATAAACAGACCCAAAGATCAGTGGAACAGATTAGAAGATGCAGAAGGAACTCCTCATTTTTGTCAAATGAGCCAAGCACCCTCACTGGATAAAAGATAGCCTCTTTAATAAATAACATTGGAAAAATTGGGTTTCAACTTGCCAAAGATTAAAAATAGACCTATCTCTCTCACCATGCACTAAACTAAAATCAAAATGGGTCAAGGATCTAAATATTAAAATAGAAATACTAAACTACCCAGAAGAAAAGTTAGGTGGAACTCTTGACTACATTGAAGTCGGAAAAGACTTCATGAACATAGTTTCAGTCACACATGAAGTACCACAAAGAACCAACAACTGGGACCTCATCTTACTAAAAAGCTTCTGAACAGCAAGAGAAACCATTAACAGTGTGAAGAAACAGCCCACACTGTGGGAAAAAATTTTTTATCAGCTGTTCCTCAGACAATGGTCTACTATCTAGAATATATAAAGCACATACAAAAATAAGATCTCCCAAAAATAAGCATCTGAAGTGAACAGACGTTTCTCAGAGAAAAAAGTAGAAATAGCAAATCAACACAAGAAAAATGTTCAACATCACTGGCCATTGAAGAGATGTAAATGAAAACAATGCTGAGATTCCACCTCATTCCAGAAAGAATGGCTGCTATCAAGAAATCAACCAATAACAAATGCTGGTGGGGTTGTGGGGAGAAAGAAACCCTTCTCCATTGTTGGTGGGAGTGCAGACTGGTGCAACCACTGTGGAAATAAGTATGTAGATACTTCAAAAAAACTAGGATTAGTGGTTCCATTTGACCCAGCAATTCTTCTGCTGGGTATCTTCCCAAAAGAATGAAAAACATCATGCCACAGCAATATATGCACACCCGTGTTTATAGCAGCACAGTTTGTAATAGCTAGATCTTGGAAAGAGCCCAAATGCTCATCAACTGGTGGTTGGATAAAGAAGATGTGTGTGTGTTTTTTTTTAATAAAATGGAGTATTCATCAGGCATAAATAATGAGAAACTAGAGACATTTATAGCTAAATGAATGTATACTGAGTCCATACTCTCATGAAATACATAGGACACATGTGTAAATACCAAATAGTTTCTCTGGTGTGAGAAACTGAAAGTGTAAATGAGGAACAAAATGTATACTGGACAATGTGAAATAGGAAGAAAAGGTCCAAAGGGGAAGGGGAAGGGGAAGTGTAAGGACTGGGGGAAAGGAAAGAAGGGAAAGGAAAGACTATGAGAGAGGAAAAATGGAAACAGAGTCTCTGTAAATAGGGAGGGTGGAGGGGGTGAAGGGAGGGCTGGGGAAATGGGGAAAATAAGAACCAAGATATAGCACATAAAGGTAGAAGTTTCCATTGATGAATATCATCATATTGCACATCTAAAATGTGACAATTTTACAATCTTTAAAATAAAGAGTATAGAACTTGGGGAAAAAAAGGATGAAAACGCATTACACCTGGGCTGGAGGAGCATCTGTTAAAGACCAGGCCTCAGGATAAAGACAAAATGAACCTGCCTACGTACTTCCCCAAGGGATGAGATAATAGGTAACTCCAGGCTATTGAAGTCTAGATAGACATCAGTCACCTGAGTCAGTGACCAAGACCTTCAGATCCGTCACCTTCCTGAAAGTTCTTTATTCTTTCCATGCACACTTGCTATGCGACTTGCTTCTCCATTAGATTACTGTTACCTAAGCAGTTATAGTTATAACCTTATTGGGTGATCATAGCTTTAACCACCATTGTGCCCACATAGTTATGCTTTATAAAACTTCTCTGAAAAGTGGGGTCCTCAGCCACCGATTCTGGACCCCCTCCTGCCTCTCAGGAGCTAAAAATCTCTCCTTTCAATAAATATTTCCTACTCTTAACCTTCATTGTTCCACAGAATTCATTATTCAGTTTTGGATAACATGAAGTTAACGTATATAACATCTAGCAGGCTGAGAATTACAATATTTCCCCTATATTATTTGGAGGTCTGATGTCATTCCTATATCACCTCTGGTACTAGGACACCTACTTTTAAATATTTTTTTTTGGTATTGATTTGTATTCCTTGAAAAATTTGGGTAGCAGGCCTCTGTGAGTTCGAGGGTTCTGCTGATATGTGGCTTATCTTTTCAGTCTCATTATTATATTCTTTCTTATAACTCTAACATTGATATAGCTAAATTGATCAAGTTTTTTCTTGTCAGTGGGCTTTGTTTCCTTTTCAAGATCTCTTTATGGTGATGGCTAAAGATATTTTCTTGGGCTCTCTTTAAATAGCTCTATCATGGGGTGGTCAGGGAGATGTATCTCAGTAGTCGAATGCTTGCCTAGGAAAAGTGAAGTCCTAGGTTTTGTCACAGAAAAAAAAGTTTATTGCTTCATGTCTCATATATAGGCTTATGGTGTGATAAAACTTGAAATGTTGTACAGTGATATTAATTTCTCTGGATGGAAACCATGGTTTTGTAAAGAGCTTACTTTTTTTTTTTCTTTTCCCCTTTCCTTTGCCTAAACTCAGGCAGGTGTAAAAGTGTGCTGTCCTTACTAGGTTCTTACACAACCCATTCACAAGTTCATGGCCACATGTTGGTACTGCAGCTTGGCAAGTGATGTGGTACCTGTTTCACGTTTTTGAAATAATTTTTTATTTCCTGAACATTTTCACATAAATTTCAAAATCAACATGCCAAGTTCTACTAATAAAGTCAAAGGAAATAAGAGGTAAAACTTGCCCAACATTTCAGTAGGGACTCTATAATATCTTTAGTATTAATATTTTCCTTCAATCAGTATAATGTATGCTACCTTTTATTTGTTTTAAAATTTTTGTCAAAAGCTTACTTTTCTTCTCTTAAAGTTTTAATCAATATTCTGGAATTCTTATTTTTAGATATGCAATTTGTATGTTACTATAAAATAATATTTTAGGGGCCAGGGATTTAGCTCAGTGGTTCTACACCTGCCTTGCAAGAGCAAGGACCCGAGTTCGATCCCTGGTACCAGAAATAAATAAATTAATTAATTAATTAATTAATATTTTGAAATCTTCTAATGTCTTTTCTTTTCTTTTGCTTGGTACTGGGAACTCAGGACCATGCACTTGCGAGGCAGGTGGCAGAACCACTGGGCTAAATCCCGAGCCCTCTATTTTAATTGCTGTGATACAGAAATACCTTTGACTTTTTGAGATAATTACCTTATATCCAGCAAATGAACTATTTTTGATGATTAATATTGATTTTAATATTGTGTGAATTATGTTGAATGTTATTGATATAGAAACATGTAGCAGAAGTTTTTATATTTTATTTTATAAACTTTATTTTAATTGCATCACTAAGAAAAATAGTAAAAACTAAATAGGATGGAGTGTGATGGTGTGTGTCGGCAATGCCAGTATGGAAACTGAGGCAGGTTGGTCATGAGTTCAAGCCCAACAAGAGCTACATAGAATCTGTCCCCAAAACCAAAGTTGAAACAAAACAAAACAGCATATATTTATTTGTGTAGAAATTTTCTGTATTACAATAAAATATCCCACCTATCCCTAGTTCACAATTTTAAAATACTGACATCTGTTGCACCTTGGTAAATACTTTGTATTCATTCCTGCAACTATCCAGATGATCTGAGTTTTTCTCTTGCATTCCACTGACATGATTAATACATTAGTGACTTTTTTTGAAGTTTAAAGTAACCCTATACTTCCTACAGGGTGGACGTCTTTGCTTAACAATTATTCTCTTTTATATTGCTGGGTGTGCAATTATTTTGTTATATTTTTTCATACTTATGATCATGAATATTTATCTATAATTTTTATTTCTGATACTTTCACCATATTAGAATAAAGATTCCATGCCCTCATTGAAGAGTTGATAATGTTCTCACTTTTTCTCTACTCGAGAGTTTTCAACGTTAGGTTCATTTTTTCTTAAATAAGGCTTCAAAAGAGAAGCTACCTGAGACTGGAGTTTCTTTCATAGAAAATTCTTTAAGTACAGATTTAATTTCTTTAGTTACAGGACTATTAGATTTTCCTATATTCCCATGTTCCTGTGTTTCTCTAATAATGAGCATATTTATTTTTTAAAATTTATAGCATAAAGTTGTTCTAATACTATTATTTTAACATCGGTAGAATCATTAATGAAATTTCCCTTCTAGTTTGTATTAGTTTTTTAAAAAGTTAAATTTATTTTTAAGTGATCTATAATATACATATTAATGAGGTTATGGTCTGATGCATTATACATGTATACATTAGGTAAAGTTTAAATTTGATTAAACATTATTTATCTACTCAAATATACATCATTTGTGGCAAAAACTGAACACAATTTCTTCTAGCTTTTTGAAATAGACATTACATTATAGTTATCTCTAGTCAGTATTCCATGTAATAGGATATATGATTTTATTGATAAAAATCTTGAAAGCAATTCATTTAGTTTTTTAAAATTTAAGTTTATTGGTACATTTTAGGTATACATTATGATTACATTTATTACTGGGAATTTGTACCTGTACATGATATATCCTGGTTCTTATTTTTTCTTATTTCCCTTCCCTCCTTTCAACCCCTCTACTCCTCCCTATTTACATAAGATTTAGTTCCATTTTTTCCTTTTTATTCTTTTTTCCTTCCCCTTTCTCTTTCTCCTCCCCCTCCTTCTGGGTTCCCCTTCCCCTTTGAACATTTTCTTCCTCTTTCACAATATTTATTATATATTCTGATTCTCATTTACACTTTCAGTCTCTTATACCAGAGAAACAATTCAGTATTTACATAAATGTCCTATTTATTTCATTTAAAAGTATGGCCTCAAGTTGCATCGATTTAATTATAAACGTTTCTGGTTTGTTTTTCTTTATAGCTAAGTAATACTCGATTTTATTAAAAATCGCATTTTCTTTGACAAAGGAGGCAAACACCCTCACTGGAGGAAGGATGACCTCTTTAATAAATGGTGCTGGAAAAACTGGGTTTCAGCCTCCCAAAGATTAAAACTAGACCCAGGTCTTTCATCACACACTAAACTAAAATTGAAATGGATTAAAGATCTAAATACTAAAACAGAAACACTAAATCTGCTGGAAGATAGATTAGGCATCATTTTGTTTTTAAGAAGCGTCTTTCTTAATTCTCCATTGTGTGCTTTTTAATCATTCTCTTCCATAATTATTATTTATTTTTGTATTTAATTTGTCTTTTTTAACCTCTGAAGATGAATGATAAATCATTAATTTACAGGCTTTCCTATTTTTGACACATTTACTTTAAACTATATATGTCCATATGATAAAGTTTAGATAAAGTAGGAAAACTATGTCAATTATTTTTGTCTTTAGCTCAAAATATTTTTCTAATTTTCATTATAATTTTATCTTTGTCATAATTAAATTTAAATTATAATTCTTAATTTCCAAAAAGATTGTATCATTTAATGTATTTATTATTATGAGGACTTAAACTGTGATTTCAATCTTTTGAATATTCTTGGAGTGTTGCTTTATGTCTATGTTCAGCATTTGAACATCCTTGGAAAGAATGGAAATTTTCAAATAGGTTAGGTGTACGGACATTAATCAGTTTTACAATCTTATTGTTCAAAATTTTAGGTTCATGGAAGTATAATCTACTGATTCTGTCAGTTTATGGCTAGACAAATTTTTAAAATCATCAGTGAGATTGATGCTCTCTTGTTTAAACAGTTTACCTAACAATTGCACACACACACACACACACACACACACATACACACACACACACACACACACTGATCTACAGGCTATATGTGTCATTAGATTTATGTGTAGATAGAAATTTAGAATTTAGACTCTTCATTGCGATCAAAATCTGTAGACTCTAATAGTCTCTATTTATCATTGTTGGGACTTTTCTTTAAAGTGCTCCTTTTGAATGTTAATATAGCTGTACCAGCTTTATAATGGTCAGTGTTTCCATGATATATATCTTTTTATCTTTCAGTGTTCTTACTATATGTGTCTCATAAAAATATAGTTTTTTTCAGAATATAATGTTACTTGTGAATTCATCTCATTGTCCAATTATATTCAGTGTAAACACTGTTAGTGACTGGAGAAATACTAAGATTTATCAAATTAATAAGTAGTTTCTAGTTGTTCTGACATTTTGTGGTCAATTTTAACTATACTTTTGGAATAATTCTGTATTTCCTATGAATAGCTTTCTTTCTTTTGTTATTTGTAAGTCCTGAACTCAATTGTTTTACTATTGATTGAGATTGCATGTTTTTGATAAATAACTTTCTAGTCCCGTCAGTTCCTCTCTTTGTAGCAAAACTCAAACTTTAGAAACGTCTTAGTTGCATTTATTTTTACTACTTTTAAATTATTTTAAGACTATTTATGAATATTCTATTATTTATAATATTTTACCATAAAGTTATTTTAGTCTTTAGATCTGATCACATATGTACTATTTTTTTTCTCTTTTGCATCTTCAACCATCTTATGGTTTCTTTTGGATTAAGAATATCTTTTATTATATTATGTTTTGCTGTGCAGTGTCTGCAGCTTAAATTTTTTTCTGGGTTTAGACAAAAAAATGTCTTTAGTTTTTATGTATTTCACAAGCATAGTATTTCATTTGGGGTAATTGTTTTCTTTCATTACTAGGGATGTATCATACCACTGTCTTTTACTTCAATTATTTATACTATAGTCATTTGTAAATTACTCCTTGTAGTCTCCCTACCCTTCCTGGTTGTTTTTACTATTTTCTCTTTGCTTTAGATTTTTCTACGACTTTACTATTTCTGTGTATGGATTTCTTGAAAGTCTAGGTTGACTTGAATGTGTTCCATAGGATTGTCAAACATATAAATCAATGCCTTTAATTAGTTTTAGAAAAGTCTTAGCTGCATTACTTTTTGGTATCAGGACTGAAACTCAGGACCTCATGCTTACCAGGCAGACACTGTGCCACTGAGCTAAATCCCTGACCCTTAGCTGCGTTTCCTCTCGTGGAAGTCCTACATTATTTTCCTTCTGTTCCTGAGATGCTAATATTACGTACATTTCATTATTTTCGTTTCTTTTTCCCGCTCTTATTTTCTTCGGACTTTATTTTCTAGTTCTATCTCATTGATTTTGTACAACCTACCAAGAGAGCCATTTACAACATTTCTGCCTTCAGTTACTTTCCTTTTTTCAAAGCATATTTTTATTTTTAGTTGACACTTAGGAGTTGTACACCTTCGTGGGGTCCAGTGTAGCATTACCGTACAGGTATGTAGTGTGTAATGGTCAGATCGGGGTAGCTGACAAGTCTATTACTTCAGCCATATATCATTCCTTTGAGTTGGGAACATTCAAACTCCTCTCTGCTAGCTATTTTGAAATATTAAATTAACTATGTGCACCCATGTTTATAGCGGCACAGTTTGTAATAGCTAAATCTTGGAAACAACCTATTTGCCCATCCGTTGGAAACTGGATAAAGAAGTTGTGGTTTTTCTATAAAATGGAATATTACTCAGCCATAAAGAGCGAGAGAATAGATTCATTCATAGGAAAATGGATACATATTGAAGATATACTCCTAAGTGAAATAAATAAGTCCCACATGTGTAAATACCAAATAGTTTCCCTGGTGTGAATATTCTGCAACAATGCATAAGATTCTAATAAGATTACTGACATTTAGAAATGGGAGGAAAGGAGCTAAAGGTGTAGGGAAGGTGTGATACGTAGGGGAAGAACAAAAAGGGAAAAGAAAAAAATGTGAGAGAATGAAAAGATGAAAATAAAGTGTTTGTAGATGGGGAGGGGAGGAGGGGGTGAAGGGAGGGCAGAGGTAAGGGGAAAAAAATGAGAATCAAGACTTGCCATGTAAAGGTACATGATCCCAACAATGAATGTAACTGTACTGTATCCCTAAATGTACCAATAAACTCAATTAAAAAAAATAATAAATTAACTATCAACTCTAGTTATTCCACTGTGTTACATTCTTTTGGAATAGTTCCTTTTTAAATCTTTTCCTATGTTCTCTGCTTCCAATAATCTGCCAACTTCTGACTTAATTTTTGTGTCCATAATACATGGATCACCTATATGTTAAAATCTGTATCTGGTTACTTCATCTTCCGGAACCACTATTTCCATTTTTTAGTTGTTTTGCTGCTTTTGGTTCATGCTGTGTATTATACTTGTGTCTTGTAATTTGTGATTTTGTAATAAAAAATTAGAAAGATTTTGTGAACAAGAACAGTATTATTTTCCTTCAGGGAAGACTTTATTTGGCCAGTGTGGAGACTAATGACAAGTGACATCATTATAATTACTTTAAAGAAAGATTTAAAATTAGCTATGATTTGCGCAGGGGCTGACATATGTTACTTTCTCCTTTATTTCCTACATGCAGCCCTTTGCCATTTTAATTGCAAAAAGGGGATATCGTTAGAAATTCCATTCTTCCCGGGCTCTGTGAACCAGAAAGCTATCTCCATTGCTACTCCTGTTACCGTTTGCCTTTCCAAGAATAAGTACAAATATGAGGGCCTTTTCTCTGTCTACTCCTTCTCACAGCAATATAGGTCTTTTGATAACTTCTGGCTCACTCTACAGAATGTCCAGATTTTTATAATTTTCTCTAGCAGACTGATGTGAATTATTTAAATTGTTCATTATCACCAGTCAATGGTTATGGATATTCTAGCATCTCTCCTAGAGAACATCACATTCTAATTCTTCATTGGAGAAGCTGTATGGTATGGTGATTTAAATCATGGCCCACAGATCTGAAAGATCTGGATTCAAGTTCTATTACTGTGCCTCTTATTGGCTCTTTCAACATTGGCAAGAAGCTTCACTTACCTGGGGCTCTGTTCCCTCCCTTGTAAACAAGGGGCAAAACTCCAATTCATTTGTCAATATTAATATTTCTGAAACATCTAAAACCATTTGATTTACTTGACTTAAAGTGCGACAATATTAGAAGGTTACTATTTGATCAGCAATAAATTATGCATCTTTCTTTCTTAATATATATATCTCTTGGCCAAATTCCTTTCAGAATTTTAGGAGCAAACCATATCTCACAAAACTGAAAGACAGTCATTAAGATGTTTTTCTGAAAACCAACACTAAATTGCTGTATTTTTTTCTGGAGGGCATTACACATGCCCATATGTAATCTAACAGATTTCTATTTCCATGACACATAAAATCACATGATGTTAGAGTCAGATGGGAAATTTCAATTAAGTGATTCTAAAATACTTCTTTAGCTACATCAGAATCCTATACAGGGTTTGGAAGGATCAGTCTTGGGAGCAACTTACCCCATATTCAGATTTGTTAAATCTGCAATCATTTCCAAGAATGGAGCTCTGGTAGGTCTTGTCTCTATTCTACTAACTCACACTGACCTGTCTTGCTCCATTGCTATTTATACTGTCTAAATATTTTGATACCAGTTATTTTTAGAAGCAACAAACACATCCTTGACTTTTATTTATATTTTATCATGGAAAGAATAATGTATGGTGACTCTTCCATTAGAATCTAGTTTTTTAAACCTTTGGCTTAAAATATTTTTTCACTTCAGCAATGAAATATGGGAAGGATTATTCTGATTTTGATCTTAACATTGCAGTGTGAAAAAGCCTGAGTAAATTATTTCTTCTGTTCAGTGCTTTAAAAAAATAGAATTATGCCAAGAACTAGTGGTCAAATTTTGAATATTATAAACTGCATTTCCACTTAAAATATTACCTTAAAAGCATCAGAATGATAATGTGTTTATTAAGAACTTATTACTACATACATTTATTTATTTTTAGCTTAGTTCTACTTCTTAGTTTCTAAAAACTGATCACAGTTTTCAAATCAGGTTTAAAAAGGCACAGACAGAAATTTATAATTTTGACTTACATTACAGCTGAATCCCATCTAGCTGGGTTAAAGTGCCATAAGGAAACCTGGCAAAATGTGGACATGCAAGTTAATTAATTAATATGTATTTATTTTTGCTGAAACTGGTATTGCACTTAATGAGAGGGACCACCGTCTTAGTAACTGCCAAGATAGGTCTGATCTTACCCACCTCATTTGCTGTTTTTTATCAGGTATTATTTATCCCTCAGGACACTTAACACTAGTGAAGTTGATCTACCTGCTCAGTTACTTGCTGTCTTCTCCAAAAAATATAAAACAATGTAGACCTACTCTTATTTGATCTCCGCTATCCATAGAGATAGTCAAAAGTCTGGCATGTATATATGTTCGATAAATATTAATGCAACTGCTTTTTAAAAAAGTGTTTCACCGCATTAATGGATGTACTGCCTCTTCAATATAAGAAAATTTTGCTAAAAGAGGTTTATCTGGAGTTATGGTAAATTATAAATTATGGGTATGTTTTCTTCACTGAAGATATTTCTGATGAGTAAAAACTAGTAGCCAAACGTAACTATAAATCACAAAGCTTTGGCTTTCTTGTTTATCCATCTTTTCCTCCTTAAACAGTGTGTTTCTGAGATCTCTGACCTCATTACAAGTGATAAATAAAAAGGAGGACTAAATGAACACAAGTGTCAACATTATTTGGACTACAAAGCACATATTATGCCTTGAGTAAACAGATCAATTAAACTCAATTAAACAGGCGATTTAGGAATATATGCATGCATTTTAACTAACCCAAACTTGTTTTCCATGCTGATCATCTTATTTGCTACTTATGAAACGAAATATATAAATTCTGAGCTCACAATTAGCTACTGGGGTAGACTAATTAAATCTATAACAGAATTTTTCTGTAGATAAAGGGTAATGCTGTTGCTCAGAACTGATGGAAGATTAAAGCTTAATCTTATTGAAGACATTTTTTTTATGTCACTTTGTGGCTACTTTCATTTTTTAAATCATGTTCCAGTCTACAGCAAGAGACAGCAAGAGATGCCGCAGAGAATACATATGCATAGAGACCACATATGTATACAGATATACACTAAAACACATTGGTGAAGACCAAAAATTGTCAATTCACTAAGCTTGGCTTATGTGGCAGGGGACAAAATCTGCCTCCGGATAGCTAATCATTTCTCCTGCAGAGAGCACATGTCTGCAAGTTGAAAACAGGGTGATAAATGCCTCAGCGACGGCCCCCTCTATGCCCAGCTTCTTCAATGTAGTCTGTCTGTTAACTCACCCACTTCTACAGCAGCCCTGGGAAGTCAGCGCTGTCATCAGCTCCACTGGCAGCCTGCAGAAAGGGAGGTTTGCAAAGGTGAAGTACAAGGTCACAGAATACGGAAGAATTGGAGCTAAGGTGCTAATCCAGGCAGAGCCTCTCAGTCCCTTACTCTCCTCCACCAGCTCACTTAGGCTTCTGCCCTGTGCCTCCACCGAAAGAAATGGCCTCTCTGCACTGTCCTTTCCAGCCACTCAGTCTGTGCCTCTCACATTACTCATCTGAACTGTCAGTACTCGATTGTCATCGGCACTGAGTGAGAAAAGGTCACTCCTTCCCCGGTATCCTCATCTTCAAAAAGTCTACATCCCTGTTTCCTAGCATCTAGCGCTTTTTTTTTTTTTTTTGCTCTTGAGGTTATTTATAATTTGGATTTCTTATATAAGTGAAACCATGTAATAGTTAATCTACTGTGCCTCATTTATTTCACTCAACATTATAGTTCTCATATACATTCACTTTCCTCAAATGACTAAAATTTATCCTTCATCATGACTCACACTTCATTATGTATCCATTCAAATAGGCATCTAAGCTGTTTCGATATTTTAGCAATTGTGAGTTATGTTGCTATAAGCACAGGTATACATGTGTCATCATAATACAATGGTATTCAGAAAGCTACCCAAGAGAGGTAGCCTTGGGTCAAATGGAGCTTCTCCTTTTAGTTTTTGAGGAATCTCCATACTCATTTCCAAAGTGGTTGCACCAGTTTACCTTCCCACCAACGCTGTATAAAGTTTCCTCTTCCCCTACATCCTAACCAGCACTTGTTGTTCGAATCCTTGATAACAATCATTCTTACTAGGTAAGAAGGAATCTCAGTGTTTTAATTTGCATTTTTCCAGTGGCCAAACATAAGGTAAAATTGTTCATGTACTCACTGGCCATTTGTACTTCTCCTGAGAAGTATCTACTCATTCCAGTTAACCATCTTTTGATTGGGTCATTTGTTTCTTGGGCTGTTTTTGAATTCTTTACATATTCTAGATATTAGTTCTCTGTCTGTGGAGTATTTTAACAATTTTTCCCATTCTATAGCTTCTGTACTCTGTTGGTTGTATCCTCTGAAGTGAAAAGGATTTTCAGTGTAACACAATGTCCTTTATTGATTCTTGGAAGTATTTCACGTATAACTGGGGTTCTGTTCAAGAAGTTGCTGCCTTTGCCTATGCCTATGCCTTCAAGCTTTTTGCCCACTAGCATAGTCAGTATTTCTGCTTTTATATCTAAGTCTTTGATCCACTTTGATTTGATATTAATAAAGGACAAGAGATATGGATCTAGATTCATTCTTCAACAAGTAGAGAACCAGCTTCCCAATACCAATTGTGAAAAATGCTATATTTTTATCCACTGTTTATTTTTAGGCCCTTTGTCAAAAAACAGATGCCTAAAAGTTCGTAGGGCTGTTTCTGTGTCTTTTATTCTGTTCAGGTGGTGTCCATGCCCATTCTTTGTGTCAGTGGTGTGCTGTTTTTATCACTATAGCTTCATAGTAAAACTTGAAATCTGGGATTGTGAGGCCTCTGTTTTAGTCTTCTCGCCTAGAATAGCTTTCGTTATTCAGAGCCTCTTCTGGTTCTGTAGAGACTTGAGGATTTATTTTTCTAGTTGTGTGAAGATAGCTATTGGTATTTTTATTGTAATTGAGTCAAATCTATATTTTGTTTTAGTTATATGGCCATTTTGACAATATCGAGCTTATCTTTCTATTTTCTAATGTCCTCTTCAATCTCATTCTTTAGAGTATGATATATTTTTACTGATTTGGTTATTTTGAGCAATTATGAATGGGATTGTCTTTCTGATTTCTTTCCCGGTATGCTCCTTATTGTTGTATAAATATGCTGTTGATTTTTGCATGTTAATTTTGTATCCTGCCACTTTGCTGAAGTTATTTATTAGCAGTGAGATTCTTCTGGTGGAGGTTTTGGGTCTTTAAAGACTACGTCATCTGCAAAAAAAAGATAGTTTGACTTATTTTCCTATACATATCCCTTTTATTTCTTCCTCTTGCTCAATTACTCTGGCTAATGCTTTGAGTACTATATTGAACAGAAGTGGTGAGATTGGATACCTTGTCTTGTTACTGATCTTAAAGAAAATGCTTTCAGTTTCTTCCCTACTTAGTATAATGTTGGCTGTGGATTTGTCTTAAATAGCTTTTGTCAGTATGAGGTAAGGTTTTTCTAAACCTATTTTCATGAGTTGTTTTTTTTTTTAAATCATGGATGGGCATAAAATATTGGCAAATACTTTTTCTGTATCTATAAGGATGATCTGTGATTTTTTTTTCCTTACTTCTGTTTGTATGGATCATTACATGTATTGATCTGAGTATGTTATACAATCTCTGCATCATTGAGACAAAGCCTACTTGGTCATTATACATGATCTTTCTAATAATTTACTGCATTTTGCTTGCAGATTTCTTGCTGTGGATTTTGTGCATGTTTTCTTTAAGGATATTAGCCTGTAGTTCTTAGTTCTCCCCCACCCCTCTCTCTCTCCCTCTCCCTCCCTCCCTCCCCCTTCTCTCCCCTCTCTTTCTGAGTCCTAGTCTTGTGTATCAGATTAAGACTGGTTTGAAGGAATAAATTTATCAGTGTCGCTTCCCTTTTAATCTCACAGAAGAGTTTTAAAAGCCTTGATACTAGTTATTTGAAGTTCTGGTAAGTTTCATTGGTAAATCCACGGGTTATGGAATTTTCTTAGCTAGTAGAGTTCTTATTACTGCTTCAATTTCATTTACTGTTATTGGACTAATCAAGAATTTTTATATCTTCTTTGTTCAATTTGAGTAAGTCATGTATGTCTAGGTAAGAAGTAAAATTATATTGTTAATTCAATGTAAATTATCATAATTTCCCAATGAAAAGATACATCCTGGCAGAGTGGATCAAATAAGAAAACTCAAGTATATGTTGCCTGCAAGAGATCAACCTCATCCACAAAGAAACACATAGACTGAGAGTGAAAGAATGGAAGTAAGACCCCATGCAAATGGAGTCAGAATGCAAGTGAGACTAAGTATACCAATTCCAGGCAAAATGGACAGTAAGCTAAAAATGAGAGAAAGAAGATTACTAACTTCAATTTCATTGTCCCGTAGTATATCATATCACACACACACACACACAGTACAGATACAACTTCAGACACTTTTCCAGTGTCCAAGGCACTATCATTTTATACCTGAGACACTTAGCTACTACACTCACTGGTTTTCCAATTTGAGTTTAGATTGATTTGTCATACTTTCCACCATTTTGTTAGACTTTTAATTTCAATAAATACATCACATAATAGAAAACATAGCAGATCCAAGGTTGGATGACTCTGCTACTAGTTAATGCTTTATACATCCAGAATCTTTATTGTTTCTGTGACATACACTGGGTAGTGTCGTTTTAAGGTTGATTACTTCTGTGGTGAGAAGGTGGCAGCCTACTGTGATCAAGAATTCTCTCAAAGAAAGGGAGGAGATCTGTCCACCTCATAGGATTTTTAACATTTGAACACATTATTTTTCAGCAGGATGATTGTGCCCTTAGCCTAATGGGGACACTTGAAAGTTGTTATAAATGGGGAAGGTGATACTGGTATCTGACTGAGGGTAGAGATTCTGAGAAACATCCTACATGCAAAACAAAGGACAGCTCTAACCCCTCCAACAAATATCTGACTAAAAAGATCAACAGTGCTGATTAAGAAATCCACACTTAAGTGAATCACATCAGTCTGTGTAGAGAGCTTGGGTGTTTTCTCACTAGGGTCCTTATACTGGATTATAAGGCATCACGTGATCAGGTCTTCTCAGTGGTCCTGCTCGTGTCCTGTGTCACTCCCTGCTTTACTCATTGTTTCAGAGACAATATTTTTAAATATTCTCTTCAGAAACTCTTCTCCTAACTATCTTAGTTCTGCTTCTATATTCTTGTATTTCAGTCCTTTGTTAATTTCCTTCACAGCAAATCATAATTTGTAAATAAATATGCCTTTGCCTGGCAACACAATATAAACATTTTACCATAAGTTTAGCATAGTAAATCCATGACAAACTTCTTTCTTTTTTTTTTTTTCTTTTTTGGTATCAGGGATTGAACTCAGGTCCTTGTGCTTGTGAGGCAGGCAGCAGAACCACTGAGCTAAATCCCCAGCCAATAAGCTTCTTTTGATATACGTGCATCTACAAGTGAACATATACACACTTGCACAGATTATTTACAGACGTTGATGGATAATTGTGTAAATATAAAAATGATATCAATTCTGGATATTGATAGCTTTGTCTTCTTCTGCTTGCTGCTTATAGGTATATTCTAATTTTTCTGTATAGAATGGCTTTTTTTCTAATTGAAAACATAGTGTTGCAAAAGATAGTAAAAGTAAAATCTCAAAATATGTTGAGACATCTTAAATCTTACAGTGCATAATTACTTTTTAAATCCAATAAGCTTCAAATATGCTCTCTGATATCTTGCTAGAATTATTCCCATGTGACTATTTTAAAAAATAGTTTGTGGAAACATCTGTGATTTTTCTGCTTTTTTTTTTTTTTTTTTTTTTTTTTTTTTTTTAAGGGGTTCAAACTTGAGACCTTTTGCTTTTGAGGCAGGCGGTAATAACTGGTAATTTTTTTTTTTTTTTTTGGTACTGGGTATTGATAGGCAGTAACCACTGAGCTAAATCCCCAGCTCCACATCTGTGGTTTTTCAGCAGTAACAATGTTTCCTTTGGCCATAAGCAGCCTGCTGTTTTGTTGTTGTTTTATATCTTTTTCATGGAATTATATGTAAGTACTTGTCAGGACACGCTTTATAACAATAGCATAATTCATCTTTTGAATTAACAGAGAAGACTGCATGTTTATTATTTACATCATTTATTTTTTCACTAAAGATGGCTAATATTTCAGGGTCAGCGTAAAGTGGATTTTAGAAAATTGTGTATTTATTTTCATCAAGTAATTAGCTAGCAGAAAATATTCATTGGAGACAATTTTACAGAGTTCACTGAAGTGATACTTAATTCTCTTAGAATGAAATGCACCTAATATGGCAAAAACAAAATGATACTGAGTACTGTGATAAGATGTATGGGAGACAAAAAGAAAAATGTCCCAACACTAAAGATATTTCCAGAGCTATATACCCGCACATACTGGACCTGGGTTATACTGTATTTAATCGTATGTGAATAGGGCTGATATAGCACAAACATTGTCAGAGGAATGGTGGCTCCTAGAATAAAAACAGTTGAAAGAGAATTGTATTCCAACAGTTACAGTCCAGTCACAGTCCAAGTCCATGGTATTTTATGCAAAGCTCTTGAATCTATATGTGTTTCAGGATTCAGAGCCATTTTAGATTTCAGAAACAGTAAACTACATATACTCTACAGCCTTCAGTGGTGTCTGGTACAGCCACATGGAATCAAACTAATTAATTTCTTCAGTAAAGTAAATTGATACTTGTAGGAAGTGGAATAAATCTAGGCTAGACAGTCTGAAAACAGTTCAAGTCAGGCTTTTCTGACAAATGAGTTCAAGTCAGGTCAGATTTTGTTGCAAAAGCACTACCAAAAAAAACCACTAACAGTAGCTTTGGAAATTACAGATACGTGTTGTCAACTTTACGTAACATCCATTTATTGATTATTATGTACTTCACAAATGCATTACATCTAACAACCCAATTAGGACTTATTATTCTTCCTCCTTTTCAAATACAGCAATAAGGGGAAAGCAAAGACAGCACAGCTAGAAAGGTTACAGAGCTACAATGATGCGTAGTTTAAAAGTGAGGGAGGAAGGTTTGAATGGAGTCAATTTCTAATATATTGTCTCTCATAATATACTTCAACCACTTACCTATTGTTTTCAAGGAAGACCAGAATGAAGGCAAGTTTGAAAGTGAGGCCAGAGACAGAAAGGGTGTAGAAAATGTTTAGAGGAACATAGTTGAAATTAAATATCTGATTATCTTCAGTGAGTTTTTTTATAATACGGTTTATTAGTCTTTTTCCAACTATTCTCATTTGTTGTGTACAGTGAACATATCTCTTACAAGATTTATCTGCACAACTAAAAACAAGCATACCAGAAGCATCTGTTAATCTTTATTATTCTTAAATGAATTTCACTTATGATTTGTAAAACCTAATCCTTCCACACCCAGAGGAAATCACCTTCATGGAATTCAATCTCCTCAGCATCCCAGAATAGCTTTGAGCCTCTGAAATGCCCTTGGAAAAGCCTGTGTACTTCTGCCAAGAATATAAGGCAATCTTGCAGCTGGAAGTAATGGCTTCCAATTGAGTCCTTTTTCTAAACTTAAAAGTCTTGTGTCCACCTGCCAGGTATGGGGATCTGCTTCACATCTTATACTACAGTAGCTGTACAAGATGCAGAAACAGCAGATGTTTATCTGTGGAAAGTTATCAAGTAGCCTCTTCTGTACTGAAGAGGGACAGGCACAGTTGTATGTAATGGGAGGAGGGGAGGGAGAGTGATTTCTTACTCTAGGATAGTTCTCACTGAATACGAATACTATGCTAAGTCAGATCTCCTCAGCTTTAGAGTAGCAAAGAAAGGAAAGGGACACTTTTGCATATCTTTATTTTTAGAGAGTTTTATGATCATTAGGTTGAAGTAGTTTCTATAAGATAAGTCCTGTGAACATAAAAGATGCTGAAAATCCAGTTCTCGACATAGAGATGTGATACTTTCATCAATTCACTTAACAAATATTTGAAAACAAGCTATTTCTTGGCAGTACAAAGTATCATTAAAATTAAAAATATATAAGGGATTTATTTCCTCATGGAAACCTCTTCCTAGTGAGAGATATGGACAATTAAGATGTAATCAGTGCATGCCAAATTCTGTACCAAGGAGGAGATATTGAACTCAGAATCAAAGCAAAGTTTTGCAATATAGCATAAAATTATTTAAAATTCAAAGTGGCTTTGGTCCTCACTGGCTTCTGTTGAAGCAGGGCAGTTCACATTAGTGGAACTTTATGATTCTCATCTATCTTGCAGCAGAGCTAGATTAATAAAGGACAAAAGAAAAATCTTGGGATAAGTGCGTGTTGATAGACTTACCTTGTGTGAAGTGAAGGGTCTTTTTTTTATTAGGCAAATGTGACCTGGGTAGAGACATAAAGGTTCTGCAAAATTACGTGAAATTAAAATGTTGAAATTTTGTGGCAGAAAAACCCCTGCACACCTTGACAGACAGTGAGTGATCAGGTGTCCTAAAGAGAGCTGGAAAAGTCACACTAATATTTGAAAAAATCTCAGGGTGGAGATTTAGCTCAGTGATTCTGTCACCTGCTCCCACGCGCAAAGTCCTGAGGTCAATCGCCAGTTTTTAAAATTTTTTTTCTACCGTTCATCCCTTAATTCAAAAATTTTAATAAGCAGGCAAAAGATATTAATGAATATAAATAAAGTCATCTTGAGTTGCTGCTGTCTAAATTTGAGTTGCTGTGGTCTAACTTTGTGGTTAAGTTGGAAACTTAACCTTCATGACAACAGTGCTAGGAAATAGTCCTTCCTGGATGGATCAGTGCTTTATGAAATAGGCTTGTGGAGATGAATTTGATTTCTCTTCTGCCAGGTGAGGGAACAGCAAAAAAGCCCTCAGCAGGTGCAGGGGCTGTGATCTTGGACCTCTCGGCCTCCAGAATTGTGTGAAATCAGTTTCTCTTCTCTATCAATTGTGCAGACTTGGATGTTCTCTTATAGCACCACAAAACAAAGACATGGGGAAATGAAAGAAAAGAGCAGACAAAGAAATTTTGGATGGGCATGGAAAAGAAAACAAGATTCAGTGGTAGGAGTTGAAGTTACTGAAATCAAAGGTTCTGCAAAGTCAAGATCAGAAGCGAAGAATAGTCTTATGCATCTCAGAAATCTGAAGTCAGTTGGTCATTAGACTTCCCTTAGGGTCTGCAGTAGGGATCTAGATTTCCAAATGTAGATTTCCTGGAAAATAGGCAGCCCCTCCTACAATATGATAGACAAGAACCCAGGACAATTGTTGATAAGACAGAGACCACTGTTGAGGCATTTTCTGCCTATTGCTTATCTACTTTTTCTCTACCCTGAAATGATTCACAGAGTAGAATAAAGCAACTGTTTACAGAAAAACAAAGCAAAGAAAACATTTCTTTTTCCTTAAAGCTATGGGTATCAGAATCCAACATTTACACAAAACTACCACTAAGGATCAATACAAAACCACACGTGGCCTTGCGATCTGTGGATTTCGCAAAGATTCCATATGACGCATGCAGCTAAGAAATGTGACAAGCTCGATTATGGCCAGAGGCGAGTCAGTACCTAAGATGCCTTTGTAGCATTCCTTTCCCCTTTAGCCTCTGTGATCAGCAGAGATTAGAAATTCAGGAGGCTTCATGGATCATTACTGAATTAACGTTTATTATGTGTTTCACACTATATCTCTTTTCATTGATTCCATATGCTGTGCCTGAGGACAGGAAACTTGTCTCTGTTGTGTCTCAGCTGTACTGCCCTTGGTTCTCAGCACACTGCTTTTCACATATTAGAATTTGTTTAATATCTGTATGAAAGTCTTTCCTGTAATAATAATTCTGAGGTCTCACATATGCAGTTGTGGTTATCATTGTATGATGAGGATGTCCTTCACTTGACATGGGTTTTTTTTTTCCTCCTATAATGATGAAGTTGCAGCAATATATAAAAAATATACCAAAACTTAATTAAAAATTAAAACTATTTTATTACAACTACATTCTAATAGATGGTGAGGTTGCGATTTTAGAATCTCACGAGATCAGGAACTTGAACAAAACTAACTGGCCTTGCTGGGACTGAAGTGCCCTCCATAGTCATCTGGTAAGAATTTTTAACTATACATCAAATTTTCAACTGTACTGACAGTCGCTTTCAGAGTGATTATTCAGCATTTTGATATTAACTTTTTTTTTTTTTTTTTGGTACCGGGGATTGCACTCAGGTCCTTGCACTTGCAAGGCAGGCCACCGAACCACTGAGCTAAATCCCCGGCCCCTGATATTAACTTCTTTGAGAATGTTTTTATTATATTTATTTAGTTTTGCAGTATTGGGGATTGAACTCAGGACCTTGTGCTTGCAAGGCAGGTGTGGTGCCACTGAGCTAATCCCTGGCCCTCAATTATTTTTTTAGAACCCAAATTTAGATTGCAGACAAAAGAGTGCATTAAGACTGAAACTATCAGTACCTTTACACTTCATTGTTGAGAGAATTCTGAACTCTTCAAAATTAAGAGAATTGTGAGGGACTAATCAAACTAGTTTTATTTTAAATAAAATTTTAAATAAAAAATCCAAGTGATTGATTTTTTATTTTACTTTTAAAAATACATCTTTCCTCAAGGTCTAAATGAGCATTTACATAATTTAAAAATATAAATGATTGAATTATTGATGGGTTATGGATGTCCTACTAAACATCAATGCACTGTTGTCCTTTTTTCAGGAGAGTTTCCCTGTGAGTCTTTTCACCTCTTTTTTTCCCAGAAGAATGGGGTTATAAAGCACCACAGCACCGAATAAGGGCATAATGGAAAGTCATTTTGACATTTTAAAATGTGTTTTGACAGATCAGGTAGTGCTTTTGAAGTGAACTTGAGAAACATGAAATTTTTATGGTTAACTCCATGCAGTATGGTCTAACTGCCAAAGATAAACACACTTCCAGAAAAACCGCAAGGTAGATAGAAAGGACACAAAAAATAGAATGCAAAGATATTTTTAATCAGTTCAAAAAAATTTAGATTACTGTTAGTGTCACTGTTTCAATGCACATACACGATAAATATACATGGGAAATGTAGACTTCTTGGATAATATAACTCTATAAGAAAATAATCTAATATGGTCCCCAAATTAGTTTCAACTGTATTATTCAGCTTTCAATGATCACATGGACAAAAGTGTTGCCAAGTATCTAACATGCTTTAATATTTGATAATGTACAGACACAGATGTATATATGTACTGTATATGTACTGTATATATGTACTGTATAGACACACACATATATAATATATTTTCTAGTGTTAGAATATTTAGAGTGTTAGAAAATTGCAACTGTTAATGAAAAAAGACCCAAGTTTGAGATATTTGGTCTGAGATCTCAATAACAATAGTTGTTTTCAAAATTACCAAACAAGAAAACAACAATACCTACCTAATTTTATTAAACTTCCATCTTTCATCTTACCTGCAGTTTCATTTCAATAATTTTTCCCTATCAGATTCCTTTAACAGCTAAAATCTTTTTTGTTCAATATATGTTAAATGGATAGATGGATGGGGAGGTCAATACATGTATGCATCGAAGGATGAAAGAATAAATGGGTGGATGGAAAGAGACTTTCAGAACCCGAGTGTCCACAAAGCAGTCTAAGCTGCCCTGGCAGTTTTCTTTCACCATGGTTGCCCTTAGTTAACTGCTTTGGTCAGCTTTCCTGTCGCTGGGATGCAACACCCAACACCCAAAGACTTAAAGGAGGAGGTTTCGTTTGGCTCAGTGTTTGGAGGGATTGAGTCTGTGGTTGGCTGGCTTCAAAGCAGAAACTCCACGGTGCAAGGGTGTGGCAAAGGAAGGATGCTCAGTTCATGAAGGTCAGAAAGCAGAACAAGGGAATGTGCCGAGGAGGAGGGGCATCCAAGTCACCTCCAGGACTGCACAGATCCACCCAGCAGTGTGCTTCAGTAGGCGGCTCCAAAGCCTCTGAAGTTGATACAATTAAGCTTAGCCATAACACTATCCAATTGCATGTCTTTTTCTTTGATATGTTTTAACTATCTAATAATAGCAGAGCGAAGCATCATACTCATTCAGTTATCCGTTGCTACATACCAAACCACTTTAAAATTTAGTGCTTTATAAAACACAATCATTATTATTATAGAGGATTATTATTCCTCTAGGTCTTAGGGATGGCTCTGAGTTGGGTTCGACCATCATTTCACCTAAGATACCTCTTGCACATATAGATACTACAATCAAGTGATTATTTAAAAAAAAACCCTACAGATGTAGTCAGACAGATGGTACTTGGGGTTTCATATATGAAATATATGATATGATACGAAATCATGCCCCAGTGGTTTATTCACATGCCTGGCTATGGACTGGATTATGTACAATTGAGTTTACCGTAGGGCTTAGTGTTCCTGAGGGAGAAAAGGAGCAGCCACTGCACTAGATGATGAAGGTGTGGGAAACTGGGTTTAGTGTTCAGTGGGAGTAAAGTCACCTATTTCGTACATTGCTGTACGCTAGCCACATTGGAGCATATGTGCTTGTATCATCGTTATGCTTACAAGGAGGATGCATAAGACTGAACATTAGGAGCTGCAGATTCCAGCTTCTAGAAGAGTGTCAGTTATGCAGTGGATCAGTTGTAAATGACTAAATTAATACAATTAAAATATGTAGTAAGAAAATACTATGTCATAGTAATCATGCCAGGTGTGGGCACTCTGATTTTCCACTTATTTCTCAGCCTTCCATTTTCCTGAATCTATTATTCATTTTTAAAGAGTGGCTAAAAAGATGAAAAGCCTGTCTTCCTGGAGCTTACAGTTCAATACTGGAAAGAGAAAATAACTCTACAAAACAATACAGAATAAACTGGGCATGGTGGTACACACCTGTAATCCCAGCACTTGGGAGGCTGAGGCATGAGGACCTCTATGAGTTCGAGACCAGCCTGGGCTACATAGTGAGTTCCAGGTCAGTCTCAACTACATAGTGAGACCCAGTCTCAAAAACAAACAAACAAACAAACAAACAAAACCCAAATAACAGAATGTAAAATATCTAAAAATAGAACGTTCAGGGTGAGTTATACACAGAATAGTAGAAGAAAGGGAATGCATTATTCCACATAGTGTGGTCACTTAAATTTTGTTTGAGAAGAAAATATTTAACTTGAGGCATGAGGCAGAACAAGCCAGCTGCTATGGTCTGGATCTGAAATGTTTTCTAAAGGTTCCTGTGTTAAAAGTTTGGTCCCCAGTGAGGCACTAGGAAATGGAAGAACTTTCAGCAGGCAGAACTAGGGGAAGGCCTGCAGGTCAGAGAGGGTGCGTTAGTCAACCTTCCCATCATGGAGACAAAATACCTGACACCCACAATTTAATGGAGAGGTTTATTTGACTTGGAGTTTCAGAGGATTCAGTCCACGATTAGCTGGCTCCAAGGCGGAAAGAAAAGGATGGAAGGTCTTGGAGGAGAAAGTCCGCTCAAATCGTGGCAGCCAGGAAGCAGAGAGAGCAGGAAGTCAGAGATCAGACACACCCTACAAAGGCGCGCCCCAAATGATGCACCGCTTCTTACCAGGCCCGCCTCCCAATGCCTCAGTCAGCTGAGAAGTTCTGCGTGCACTCATCCACCAATGAGCCCAGTGCCCTGTGGTTCAGTCACCTTCCAAAATCCCACACATGAGACTTTTGGGGGACAGTTTAGATGACAGAAGGTACGCTCTGGAAGGGGAAAGCAAGCGGAGCGTAGTCCCAACTTCTTCTCTTTTACTTCCCAACCGTGACAGGTATTCATAGTGTGTCAGGCTGATTGGATTAAGAAATGCCTAATAGGTTGATGAACCATATTTCCAGCTTTGTCTTTGTGTGTCTCCAGAAATACTGACACGTAGGCCAGCAAACTGAGGAGGAAGCCACATCCTGATTACAGGCGGCACCGACCTGCAGGGTTGCAGCCTGGATGGAATAAAAGAGAAAGAGGGAGGAAACTGGCATGCACTTTGAAGAAGTCCATTCTAGTCGGGTGCTGCCATTGTCTGTGAGCATCATACTGCAGTTTCTTCATCTTTGTTATGAAGACTCACAGCGAATCCTACAGGCCTTTGTTCTCCGGCTGGTGCTATATCCTTAATCTTTCTCGTTCTGTGACTCAGCAGCTACTCAGTCTTTCTGGTCCCCAGTGTGCAAAAGTCCATTGTGTAGTAGTATCCTGCCTTTGTTACTGTAAGCCACCCAAATAAGTTGCCTTGTATAATCAGACAGACTCGTAGACAGATAAAATAGAGATACAGATATAGAGATTCTATGGCTTCTGTTCCACCAGAGAATCCTAATCAATACAGCTGCCATGAAGGCAGTGAGTTTTCCCTACCATGTGCCCCTGCCCTGAAATGGCATCATGGGCTGGAGCAATGAGGCCAACTTATCATAGACTGAAGCATCCAAGTCATAGACTGAGCTTTTTCTCTTATAAGTTGTTATCTCAGACATTTGTTATATGACTCAAAACTAATATCAGACTGGCAAAGAGCTATGCATCTATGTCAAAGTAAATTAAAAAAAAAAGTCAAGGTAAGATCGATGGCTTCAAGAATCAAAAGAAATCAGTATAGCAGGAAAAATGTTCATTAAGGTAGCCAGACAGTGGGCTAATTTTGTCATGCTTAATCGGATGATGAGAAACATGAGGTTATATTGAATGCAAATAGAAGCTAATTAATAAAACTTTAAAGGGAATATGATTTATAATTTCAAATAGCTCTCTGAATGCTGTCTGGAGAATTGTTAGGAGGAGGCAAGAGAGTAAAAACAATGAGAAGAGTTGTAAAAATTGTGGTTGTATAGGGAAGAGATTGGTGTGAGTGGATGGGTAGAGTAGAAATACAAATAGAACTCACATTAGATACATTTTTGAGGGAGATTAAAAAGGACTTGAGCATGAACTAGAAATAATTTGATTTCTATGTTTATGATGATAGCACCAAGATAGACTCAATGACTTTTACTAAGGTAGGAAACCCTGAGGAAGGAATGCACACGAGAAAGTCACGGGGCTCCCTTGTAAGTGCTAAATGTAAGCTTTGATGTGGTAGATGAGGAAATAGCAGTCAGTCAGACACATGGACCTGGAGCTTGTGAGAGAGGAACCTGAGGAATTCACAGCATATAGGTGAAATGAATCCCTTGTATATAGTGACCTTGATTCTAGATGGAAAGGAAAGAAAGCTCAGAGCTGAGTTCTGGAGAATCCAGTATTTAACAACTGGGACAAAGAAAGGAAGCCAAAGGCAAAAATAACAGAGGAAGAGCAGTCAGAAGCAGAAAAGGAAATCAGAATTTTGTGTGCCCTGAATGCTGTGGAGGGGAGAAATCTACCAGGAGACGTCTTGTTATTGGACAAAGAGTTGCTGAGAGAGAGAGTCCTTGGATGATGTAGAGGGAGAAGTATATGAGATTTCTTGTAAAACACAAAAAATATATTTGACAGAAGATTCAATGATATGTTGGGAAATAGTGAAATCTGGGACACAGTGAGGAAGTAGGAACAGTGAAGAGAGGAAGTGAATCCCTACATGTCACTCTGTTTTAATTACTTTCCCATTGCTGAGGCATCCAAATTTAAAGAAAGAAAGGTTTATTGTCGTTTATAGTTCGTGGAGGTTTCAGTCCATAGTTGGCTGGATCCAAGGCAGGGTGGCATGGCAGAGGGGCATCATAGAGGAGAAACCATTCATGGCAGGCAGAAGGCACCAAAACAGTCAAGCAGGAAGCAACAAGCAGTCAGCAACAGGTACCACAGCAATCCCACTTTCTGTCCATTGTATTCTATCCAGGCTACTCATACCCAAGAAGGGCCTTCCCATTTTCCACTTCCAGAACTATACCAAAAAATCAGTGGATTAATTTAGTACTCATACACCCTTGATACCAGGATCACACACTCTAGATACCAGAACCCCCAAAAAGCTACATTTATGATTACATGAGGCTTTGGGGGGATATCCAGACACAAGCCATACCATCCCCATTCTTGTAAATGCTGAAGATCCTATAAATAAAGATACACAAATATACAACGTAATTTCTCTTTTACACTAGAGGCACTTTCACCTTCATAATTAGCAATCTATCTTGCAATTTTTCCATATCAGTTTACACAAAAGTCTTTGTTGGGTTTTGTTGCTGTTATTATTTTGTTTTCCACAAATGCATAGTATAGGATTCCATCATATGTTTCTAACATATTTTACTTAACTATTTGGATTTTTCTCTATACTATTTTACACAATGCTGTAATTATATACTGGGTTTGTTGTACTATTAGGAGGCACTTTCCCCTGCTTTAAGGGTTGTACTAATCTTCATTTCTAAGAACAGTGTATAAATTGTGACTATTCCTTGACAATTTAGTTAATTTCATGCATTATCAAAATTTTCTAGTTTTTCTGATTTGTTGTTATATATGTATATGCATACGTAAAATGAATGAAATTCCTATAGCAGACAATTACACATTTTAAAGTGTACAATTAAATTAAATTTAATTCTTTAACAATATTCTCAACTTCTTTCAAGTACCAAACATTTTCACTCTCACCAAATAAAACAGCATATTCATGCAGAAAGTTCTCTAACCCCCTTCCTCTATCCCCTAACAACCACCACTTTCTGTTCTTAGGATTCACCTATTCTTGGTATCTTCTATAAATGAAATCATATGACACCATTTTGTTTGGATTTTTGTAGTTCGCTAATGCTATTGAGGTTCTTCCTCATTGTAGAATGCATTAATCCTTCATTTCTTTTGGTGGATATTTAATATTCCATCTTATTGAGGCAATTTGTTTATGCTCTGATTCATTGATATTTAGATTTCTTTTACACTTTACTTATGAACAGCGCTGTGATGAACATTTATGTACAAGTATTTGTTTCAATGTCTACTTTCAATTTTTGGAGTGTGTATGTAAAAATGGAATTACTGCGTCATAAAGCAATACATTGTTTAGGTTTTAAGGAAATGTTAAACTGTTTAAAATAAATATTTGTTGAGAATAAGTGGATGTGTATTATAAAGGAGTATTGATAAAACTCACACCATCAACACAATGAATTTCCACCTCCTTCCTGTTCAAGCCAGCCATTCTCCACCACAGAAGCCACTCCTCTCTCCCCCAGGACACACTTGGTCCTTCCCCATGCATTTTCATTTTCTCCTGTGTTGCTGTTGAGTGCTCAGTGACGCTGAGAGCCCCTCACCTTTCTGTTCCTTGTTTTTCTCACATTCTTTCTATCTCACATGCACCGTGCACTGTGCAAGACTATGCAATCATATGCCCTTACCTTACAGAGCTTCTGTCTGCTTTTGATTCAGAATGCTCATTCTCATTCTAGAAATTTGTGGGCTACTGGCAAAGTTACCATGAGACTCTCAAAGAAACTTCAGTTCGTTTTTTCTTTTGTTTTGTTTATTGAGACAGGCTCTTGCTATATAGTTTAGGCTGGCCTTGTACTCACTATGTAGCCTAGGTTGGCCTTGAACTTACAGCGATCCTCCTGCCTCATGCTTCTGAGTGCTGGGATTATAGGCAGTGACTTCAGGTCTTAACTTGTAAAGTTTTTAAAAAGGTATAGAAGGGAAAATACTCAATTTATGTGCTCACATGACTGTAATGGTATTGCTAGTCAACTATGCAATGACAACATACACATACATAAAATGAATGAAAAATATCAGAATGTGTTATCTAACAGTCACAAAGATTACTAGTTTATGGGCACCCATGGACTCTCCTTTTCCCACCGCTGGGTCATTCACCAACTGAGCTTCCCCTTGTCTTCTTTGTCTTTGCCTAGCAGATTACAGAATTTATGTGTATGTGTTAAAGTAACCCTTGCTTAGTTTGGGGATGTGAGGAAGAGATACTAAAAGAACAAAAGGAGGATAAGGGTCCGTTACTAGAGAAAAAATGCAGAGGGGAAAATAAAGAAGAGGGAAGGACAAGGAGAAAAAAGGAAAGAATTATGATCTGGTTACAATTTCCAGTTTCCAGTTTCCAGTGAGATTTTACTTTAGAGAGAGGCCAGGGGAGGGAGCAGTTATTTTAGTTATTTACCTTTGTTAGGTAAATGCAGCATCCAATGAAAGTGAATTTAAAAGTCCCAGCTTATTTTTAGGTTATTTTGAAGTCATTTTTTAGATAAAACTACAATATTAAAATAAAGTTCTGATAGATAGCTTGCAAATCCCGAAAATGTGTTTCCTCACCTCAGTTTGAGACGTTTAAGAACTCTCATCAACTTAACACCCGTGACACAAAGCTCAAGGAGGCCTTTTCAATTCCAGTCTGGGTAGCACAGGCAGCTTCTCATCATAAAAAGGTTAGGGAGGTAAGTCTGAGGACTGCAGCCCCAGTACCACACCAAGAAAAGTAAACAAAATGAAAAAGTTACAAAAATTATTGAAGAAAGAAATTGCAGCTTTCTCACAAAATGTGAATGTATTTTGCTTCAATCTTTTGTTGCTTAAAAGATACCTCCTATTTCTCTTTGAGGGTGGAATGAAAGTAAAAGATGTAGGGAGAGAGGTGCTCAGGGACACAAGGACCCTGGGCTTGAGGTCTATGTGAAGGGATAGCTGTCAGGACAATCCTTCAGGAACAGGGGTCAATTTATATTTCATTGATGCAAAGGAAAAATGTTTATGTTTCATAATATTGGTCTTTCTCTCATTGTTACACATTTTTATTATATTTTCTCTGCCTCATATTATAAACATCTATAAAGCAAAATAAAAAATTTGAAATCACAAATTCTTTCTACTTATGATTTGTCTGTTTTCCTGTACCTGCCTTAATATTTTGTTTGTATGCAAGAATGTATGTGATATTTCAATTGAAACAAAAAACAGTAAAGAAATAAGACAGAAAACAAAGTAAATCAAATGTGATAAGCCCTGACCCTACACTTGCCAAACATCTAACCTCACCACATGAAAACATCTCTCAGTAACTTCCTTGCCTTTCAGATTGATATTAAAATATCCATTCATGTTTGCTTTTAACAAGGGGAAAGGAATGAAGAAAGATAAAACCAGCCTTTTAGAGTGTGTATTGAATCCATCTATCTCAAATAGCCACTTGTGACTGCTCTATTTTTTTCTTTCCCGAGCCATCCTCTCCTTATAGAAGCACCACGTTAAATTATTTCTCCGATTTATAAAAGTGTGCAGTTGCCAAAACTTCTGGGTATATGATTGGTTCTAATCTATCAAAAGACAACACTGATCCATAAGTTGTATGATTCATAACATTAAATCAACTGCCTTTCCAACACTAGCTCTATGTAGAAAGCATCCGCAGGAACTCCCGTGCCCTCTTGTCATCGGAGTTCAGGTTTGGGATTACCCAAAAGAAACAACTCCTGGAGCTGCACCGTGCAGACTCAGGGTGACAGTACTCTGAAGGTCACCCCCTACATTCCATTCTTCTCTTCACACTTTTTACCATATGTTTGCTGAACATTCTCTGTGCGCACAGGTTGGCCATGAAGTGAGCATATAGAATTTCCTTTGCTCTACCACCTACAGAGAACTTTGTGAACATGCAAACTCTAACAATACACAAGTTAGATATCAAAATTGAAATAGTCGTGTGACGTCTTTATGACTTTCCAATAATAGTTTCTGGTCTGGTCCAGGAGAATCATGAGCAAGAATAGTGGAAGAAGCTGTGAAAGGCAGGACAAGAGCTGCACACGCTGGAAATAAGTGATTTCTTAGAACACCAGTCCTAAGAAAAGAGACTTTGCAAGGGGGAAACCAAAGAGAAGTACCATGATTGGGGGAATTCGAGCCTACCTGGAGGACAAAAGGTCCTAAGTTCATGATGCCTAGCACTGAGGATTCCCTCAGGGGAATCACAAGAGGAGGAATCCAATGAAAATGCAAGATTTTCTTGTAGGAGTTTTTATTTACAGTGTGACTTGATAATCTGATGTTAGAATATTCTACATATTTTCCCACTGCTAAACTATGGAAGTGACAGCAACTATTTGAGATTATTCCAAATGGTTAAAGATTTAATTCCCTTTAGAATGCCTTTGTGCCTCCTCCTCCCTCTTCCTCTCCCTCTTCCTCTACCTCTTCTTCCTCTTTTTTTCCAGTACTGGGGATCAATCTCAGGACCTTGTGCTTGCCAGGCAGGTGCAGTGCCACTAAGACACATCCCCAGTCCTAGAATGCCTTTTGTACTGAAATTCACATAAATTTGTGTTTGACATGATATTACTGCCTACAGTATGGGAGGCCTATGGAGCATTCTCCACCTCTCGGTTCATTTCTATTCAGAAGATGAACAGTACTTGCTAGACGTATATTTTTATGAACCCAAGAGTTCTTTTTCTTAAAATTTCTGGAGTACATATTTTTATACCAGACTAAATTAGGTATGCTCCAAGATAACTGTAGGTAGCAAATGAAATCTATGAAGAATTATTTTGCTTAGATTGAATATCATGAATTTGGCAATAGATACAAAAGAACCTTTCATACAATAAAAGTTAACTCTGTGATTTAGAAAATGTGGTGTCTGAAGTTGTTGAATGATATTTATCACTATTAATTTTAGATAACAATTTTATGATGAATCTCATAGTCTTTTTTATAACCAATTTTCTTGACAGTCATCGCTTACTGCTGAAACTTTAAAATAAACTGAGAATACTAACAACATGCTAACTCATGCACAATTCGCAATTATTGGTATCAGTTCATTAAAAAGTACAGGTATTGTAATTGCAAGGTAAATTTAGAATTTTAAATGAATAAAGACTAAATTAAAGATTTCCTTGATGAAACTGTTGGATTGTTAAGTGGATATCAACAAAAGTTTATCTTCAAAATATTTCTAAATTACTGTCTGCTCATTGGCATTTGGATTGCATCTTGTACAATTTTTTCTTATAAAATTAATGTAGTTCAGAAAATTTAGATATGTTTCAAAAACATTTCATATCTTAATTTTTTCAAACAGTAGTTTTTATTGTATAGTCCACTGATAACAATGTTTGAATTCTAAAATAAACCAGAATAAGATATTAATATGGATTCAGTAAAAATGTATCAACCCTTAAACATTGAGACTATGTTCATAAAATGCTTTCCCATTTGCCATGCACTGGAAGTTCCACAGACATAGAACGTCCCTGTAGAATTTACACACCAAGGCTGACAAAAACCTGTTGCTGAGGATATTCAGGTAAGGAAATCAAAATTAAATCGATAGCTTTTAGACAGGTGAATTTTATAAAGGGCTAAAAAATGGATAACTCTGCACAAAAACTTACCATCTGGTATTTCTAATGTTGGTGCTTTTCAAAGAATTCATCAGTCTCACAAGATCTGTGTCTCTAGTTATGTGGGGGCACAAGAGCATAATAGAGGTTGGAGATGAAGTCACATGCTTGATGGGATGGACCACAGAGAGAAAAGAGTGGGCAGAGCAGCTGGACATTTCAAGGAGAACAAGGAATTAGCTCCATGTGCCCTGGTGACAAAAAAAAAATGGGTGATGACTGTGAATTTGTGCTTCAGAGGAAAATTGAAAGTCAATACTGATCTTTTTTCTATTCACTCCTGAGTGTTATTTGAAAAAATTTATTCAAATAATAATAAAAATCTGGAAGTCCTCCAGTAGTTGAGGGTAAAAGTGATTAATCACTCCTGCAACCTGATCAGTGACTCCTATTCTCTGTACCTGGATCAGAAAAGTGCATGGTGATCCTGGAGAAAAATCGATGCGTTATATTTACTTTGTTATATGTGAAAAAGTTCTTATATGACAGCACGAGAGACAGTGAGTGTTTATGTTGTTTTCATTTCTTTTAGGTAGTAAAGTCTTTCCGTAAAATATAATCCTACATGGTTCAGGGGAACAAATGTATGTTAATACAAATTTAAATATATGATAGGGTTGTGTGTGTGTGTGTGTGTGTGTGTGTGTGTGTGTGTGTGTGTGTGTGTGAGAGAGAGGAGGATGGGAAGTAGCTTTTGGCATGGCACAGTGTTCACAGCATTTAAGGCCACTAAATGTGCTTAACCATGCAGATCTGCCTCATCTGCTCTTTTGTGCCTGTTTTCCTCATGGGACCCACACCTGAGTCCAGTGGAAAGAAGATGAAGCTAGTTGGAAGAACTAACTGAAACGTCTTGGCTCCTAGCTTTGCTTTCATTGAATCCCATAAATTCTGGTAGGTCGCATTGTCATAATCATTTAATTTTAGATACTATTTAAAATTTCTCCTTTAATTTCACCTGTGACGCATTGAGTGTGCAGTGGTGTGCTGCTTAATTTCCATGTGTTTTTGGATTTCTTTATGGTTTCTTTTGCCATTGATTTCCAATTTCATTGAACTCTAGCCTGATAATACGTATGGAATGATTTGAACTCTTTGCATTTACTCAAGCCTCTTCTATGAGCTAGGACGTGGTTTATTTTGGAAAATGTCCCACGCACAGCTCCGAAGAATGTGTATTCTAATGTTATGGGTCGGAACACACTGTGGATATCTATTAAGTCAATTTATTCACAGGTTTGGTTCAGTTCTGATATTTGTTAATTTTTTTTATCAGTCTAAGTGCAATAGTGGGGTGTTGAGGTCCCTCAGTCATTAGTGCTTATTAGATTTTTCATGTCTGTTAATATTTGTTTCATAAACTTAGGTGTGCTGGTATTTGGTGCATATATATTATGATCATTATTTATCTCTTCTTCTTGGTGTTTTTCCCTTAGCAAGTATATAGTGACCTTCTTTGTCTCTTTTGATTTTTCTTGGCTTAAAATTCATTTTGTCTGCAAATAGAACAGCAACTCCTGCTTTCTTTCTGGTTTCCTGTCACATGAAGTATTATTTTCCATCCTTTGATTTTTTTTCAGTCCATGAATTTATTTTTGAGTTAAAAGTGTTTCCTCTATGCACCAAACTTTTAGATCCTGTTTCTTGATCCACTCTGCCAGTTTGTTTCTTTTTATTGGTGAGTTGAGACCATTTTACATAATGGCTGTAATTGATATGTATTGGCTTATTCTTGTCATATTATTTTCCTGTTGCTGGTTCTCTCTCATTCCCCTCTGCTAAATTGCTTGCCTTGCCTGGTGGTTTCTTTTTATTGATTTTCTTGGAATTATAGTCTTCGTTATTTCTTTCTAAAATATCTTTCAGAACATTCTGTAGAGCTGGTTTGGTTGTCATGAATCCCTTTAGTTGTTCTTTGTCACGGAAGTATCTTATTTGCCATTGATTGGAAAGACAGTTTTTCAGGGTATACCCATCTGGGTTGCAGATTGTTTTCTCTCAGGACTTGAAATACCGTGGACCCTTGACTTACAAATTGAATTTGTTCATGTGGGCTGCTTGTAACTCAAGTTGGTCAAGTGGAGGCTCGGGCTCCTCTACACAGCCTTCAAAGTCTCTCTCCTATATACAGGTAGATGTCAGTGTCTTTAAAGAGATATTGGCCCAGGATTTCTCAATTAACCCAGCCCAGGAAAGTAACTCTTTAAGGGTTTAATCTGTATGAGACCATCTGAAAGCACAAGCAGCCAGCACTCAGGTCATAACTCAAGACTTTGTTTTTAAGTTAAAACTAAAATTCCAGTTGTAACTTAATTTGCTCCTATATCAGGCTGGCCACAATTGAGGGTCTACTGTACTTTACTCCCAGCTCTCATTGACTGAAGAGTTAGTGTTGAGAAATCTGCAGCCAGGAAGCTTCCCTGTGTTCCTTGGTGGCCGCCCACCTCTCTTTGCCTGTTTGTCTCTGCATCCTTCTCCCCGACATTGCTGTGGCACCCTCAGAGGTAGCCTGAGGAAGCTCCCAGTCCCGTGTACAGGTCCTTCCTGGCCCTTGCCCTGCCTCCATTGGCGTCTCTCTCCCTTCTCTTGTCACAGGACGGGCAGAGTGGTGTCGGGAACACTGCCGCTGCCGCCCTGGAGTCAGCTCAAGGCTTCTGGGTCCCCCTTCAGTCTCCTCTCTACAGGTGTGTGGGGGGTGGGGACATCTGTTGTCCCACCTCTGCCCAAGTCTGCTTGAATCCCAAGCTCTAGATACTACTGAAAGAAGATTTTAATGCTATTATTTACCATTTATGCTTTTCTCCTTGATTAATTATATAATGATTTCTTGAATCCCTACATTTTCTTTTTTATTTGCTTTAAAAGTATAGTTTTAGGAAATTCCCTTTACTATTAAGTTTAATCATATCGCATATAAATGATTTTTTAAAAATTTATAAAGAACATTTAAAATTTCTCATGTCACTTTAAAATCTGTTCATTCGTTGTTTTTTTGTTCAAGTTTTAAAATATTCTATTTTTAAATCCTTAGAATCAAAGTACTTTTGTTGCCTTCCCTTCACCCCTTCACCCTTGGGAAGGCAGCGGTATGAGGAAAAATAAGTACCAAGACATATCATAGAAAGTTACGAGGTCCTGATGATGAATATAACTATATTGTTTGCTTTAAATGTACCAATAAACTTAATGGGGAAAAGAAAAAAAAACTTTTGTTGGATCAAGTTATTTGCACCATGCAAATACATTCAGCAAATGAAATGACAGCTTCAACAAGGAGCTTTGTCTAAAGAATTCCTGCATCAGTTTACTATAAGGTGGGACAGATATTGCTGAGAAATAAATGAACACAGACTCCTTAGACAATATCAGTTTTAGGAAGTGAAAAAATTTATATTCCCATACAGAACTCCCAAGCTAAAAAGAATGAAAACATTTCCTGCCTCTAGACAAGTCAGTTATTTACCAGGCTAATACCTGGTAAAGATGTGAAGATGGCTTCTGTCACTTGGAGAACAATTACGACTGTATGTTTTTTGCTTCTCCCTCACATGTGAAAAATGGAATGGATTGATATCAGCATTATTTATTTTTAGATTGTGAATTCTGTAATGGTAAAGAATCTTTTATTTTTAATAAGCACAGAGCAGGCACTCACAAATATGGCTACAATATTGGATAGAGAAATTGTTTTCTTAAAAGTCCATGACTGCCTTAATTAAGAATGCCCAAATCAATCCAGAAAATAAAGTCAAGATTTTATAAGAATTGAAAAATAACTCCAAGCAGAAAAACTTATTAACTACTTTTTAAGAGGAGGTTAAGTGCTCGAATGATTTCTTTATAGCATTTTACATCTTTAATATTTTTGAAATACAGACTCCTGTCCTGCCTTTGAAAACTGGGTTCAGTCTTCTCTACCATGTATGGATAATCTGTGCTATTGTGTAACTATCACTATTTCATCTACATGTACCAAGGCTCATTTTATTCTTTCAAAACCAAAGCTTCTTAGTTTTATAGTTCTGATTTTAAATATTACTTTATCTAATAAACTATGAGACAGTCTATTCTAATCGCATTTTAAATATTATTCAATGTTTATTTTTGTTTTACTTGAATTGCCTTGAGCATACACAAGTTAAGCAAATATAAATTGGATACATACATGAATAAATATCAGAACATTTTATTACTTATGAAAGAAAGCAACATTGTGATTGTTAAGCTGAAGAGAGCAATTAAATCTTTTCATGGCAGTATCATTAAACTCTTATAAGTCAATGACAAAGAATGATGAATAGGATTTCTTCTTTTGCCCTAAAGATACTTGAGTTACCAAGGCTTAAAGATTAAAACACAAAGGAAGCTATTACTAGGTGACCGAATCCTAGCTTTCATGTTGAGAACGATTGCTTAGTTAATTAGTAAGGATTAGTGAATGATTAGGACAGAAAACTGAGACAGAAGATCCCACAGAACCAATTCCACTGAATGATACTAAACATATTTACTCGCCAGTATAGTGCAACACCGACTACGGTGGTGAAACAACCAAAGTGGTCCCAAAAGCTAACACTATGCACATTTATGTGATCCATTTATAGCAAGTGAACCAAGGAGAGCAGATACTACCCCTGTGGAATGTGATTCCCTTCTTCAATGTTAAGAAAAGGAGCACAAGGAATCACAAACATGAGATGAAGGTTGCTATCAATACAGGAAAACTAGCTTTGATTTGCCCGGTGACTGGCATGCAGCAATAGTTTCCCTGGTGGTATGGAAGGAACATCAAATAGAAAAGCTCATCGCTGTTAGAAAGGGGATCTTAAATTAGTGGCACTGAGAGGAGCAAGAAGATAGTTCATCTTCCCATAAACCTGAGATTTGATTGCCAGGGGAGGAAATTGAAGAAGACTGTCTTGGCACCATGTGGTTGCCAAAGGAAAACCTATACCAGAAGAAGGCACTGTGATGCCATCAGTTTGAGGCCAAAGGAAAGCAGTTCTTGAAGGAATTATCAAAAAAACAAACAAACAAACAAAAAAAAACCTGTTTCCCATCATGATAAGGTGGCCTCCCCCTGTCTACGGTACACATGTATCACA
Organism: Fukomys damarensis; assembly: GCF_012274545.1. NCBI lineage: Eukaryota > Metazoa > Chordata > Mammalia > Rodentia > Bathyergidae > Fukomys > Fukomys damarensis. The sequence goes on from NW_022900939.1 coordinate 36,438,871, forward strand.
AAGCTTTACTTACTTAGCATCAAACACCTTTCAGTCTTTGTTCTCAACGTGTTCACTCCATGCCTTGCTGTTCCTCAGTGAACCCTCCTTTTGCCCATTAGAACATCCCCATTTCAGCAACCTGAGCAGTGCTGTTTTATTCTCTTTTCCTCCTGTTCGTAGTGAAGGGTCCTCTCTGCTGTCTCTTCCTCCTAACATGTCAACCCTTACTAGTCCATGTAACATATCCTTGTGTAAATTACAAAAATAGACTGTCCTACCAATTAATGACCAGCCAGAGCACAGACTGAAGCTGGTGGCCCCCTCTGTCTTCCTGGGAGTCCTGGTAGAGTAAAAAGTCTGCATATGACGTGTGCCAAACATGCTAAAATGCCATGAAAGAAGACAAAATGAAAGTCCTCTAAATATTTCTAGAAACCTTTAAATCCCCAAAACACTATGCAATGTAAATTACTGTGTAATCTATGTATATTTAAAGAAAAATTTATTTATTCAATTAGCCATGTGGTAAAGTAACCATTGGAAGATGGTTGTTGGCAAAATTGTTTCAGCAAATTCATTTCCATGGAACTGCCCTTGAGCACTCCCCCAACGTCAGAGGATGAACCAGCGAGGGAGAAGGAGGAAGCACACCAGAGAAGCTTCTGTCTGTTTCACCCTATTCCAAGATGAATGATTTGCATCAGACAGGAGAAAGACTTTTAAAGTGAGGACTGACTCTCAGCAGCTGAAATGAGTCCATTGAAAAATACCAGAAGAGATAAAGAAGTTGTCAAATCTAACTGAGATAACATGAAAGGAAAAAAAAAAAATTTATCTGCCACATGAGGCCAAGAGGGCAAAACTAAAAACAAAGCTAGAAAATGAATCAGGCTTTTATTTTTCTAGCCAAGAAGTCTAAATTACCTTATATTCAAAAGAAAGCCCTTGGAGATGGAAAAATGTGACTTGAATGCATTCAGTAGACCAAAATTTAACCATTCGTTTAAAAAAACAGTATTTTACATTAAGCATATTTTGTTTACTAAACTCTCCTACCATAATAAAGTATCTCTTTCATGGAATTTGAAAATTATTTAAGTGTACTTATTAGTTCAATAAATTAACATAAGTGTAAGCTGTTTCTTCTTATTCCCCCTTATAGCTGATACAGCACAAATCTGATTTTCCAGGCATATTCCCTCTCCATACTCATCTTTCTAATGGTCTTGCCAGAGATTTTAACAAGACAAAATCATTGCCAGAATGCTTCCCCACCACAGAAAAACCCCAATCCGGAGTTGCTGTCACTACTTTCTGGTGTCACACATTGCTACACCATCACATATACGAAAGTGGGGTGAGAGGATCATTTCTGTGTTTGAGTCTCTTGCATGAATCACAATGTCCAAGTGTCATTTTCTGTTATCATGTAGGAGATGTACATAGTTAGCGTACTGTTACCCGATTGCTGCCTGGGAATTTTAAATATTTAAAAGTGGTTTTTTTTTGTTTTTTGGTCAGAGTTTCCTTAATAAAAATAAACTAGCAGAATAAACTCTATAAAGTTTTAGAATTTGAAATGTTATTTGGAAATGTGCCCAAGGTCATGAACTTGGTTTTAGTGTCTCTATAGCTCTCCTGAAATGTTTTTGTTGCTGTGTGGTGTTTGGGATAAGCCCTATGACTTTAACTCTGATTTGTTCTCTGTCCTCATTGATCTTTACATGTTTTTACTATTCTTTATTTCCCCTAAAAAAGAAATCTCCATCCCTGACATTGAGTACGCAGAACTAGAATGAATACAGTCCTCTGCACCGACTACTTTCATGGCTGCAGTAAAGACTCAAATATATTTTTCAAAGAAGTTTTAAGCAACTTTTTAAGTAATGTTTCTGATGTTCAAATTAAAATTGTACTCTATAAAGGAACCCAGATATGAAAATCTAGTATCTGATAATTACTCTAGCCTTTATTCTGTAAACGATTATATAGATTCATTGACCATACTGTTGAGATGCCCATATGTAAATGTTTTCTAAGCTGGAAAAATGTGTTGCACTTGAATGATTCTCTCATGATTTTTGTGCCCACCTCCTTCAACCAGTATCTTTGACTTTTTAACTTCGAACCTCCCAAATCTCCTACTTTTAAGGCTCAATACTCTTGCACTTAATACTATACCAACTTTTCCTTGAAGACTACACATTTTCAGTTTGCAGTGCCCCCCACTTGAGTTTGTGCTGTTAGCATGAGTTATTTTGTTCACCACCTTATTCTTCTGGGAGGAGAAGCTCATGATAACCCTGAATGCTAGGAAAAACAATAAGAGAAAGCCAAAACAGTGGGAGTAATTCTGAAGTACACACTGCACCTTACGTTTTCTTTTTCTTTTGAAATCTTTGGTTATCCTGACCATCAGGGTAGATCAATATGTCTTACACAGATCTGATTAATATCTGGTTAATAGTAGCCCTTACTGGCTTTTTGTCTAAGATCATTATCTCCCTGCTAGTACGTACTCGACTTCATTATGTTCAAAGAATACTGATGCTGTCCACGACCTTGAGCTCTCTTTCAGAGTTCTTTCTGTGCTTGACTTTGGAAGCACTTGTGTCGGAATCCTAATTCCCATGTTTCTACTTCTGCCTCTGTGAAGAAGAGGGTTAGAAGTTAACTGAAATTTGGAGGTATGTTTTCTGATTTGTCAAGTCTTTTTCTTTGTTGGTTTGTTTTGTTTTGTTTTTTAAACATTACTATAGCCCGCAGTGAAGATCATGTTGAAAGAAGCTACAGCAGATACTGTGATTCTTTTTCCTGTTCCTGGTAGCACAGCAACATTAAGGGCACACAACAAAAACTTAGAGAGCTGTCTAAGCAGAATGAGGAGCAGGTTTCTTTTTGCATAACTGTGCTCCTCATTGATCTCAATTACCCACATTTTATTAAGGTACTGGTGTTAGGGAATGCAGATTTATTCTTTTTTGGCTGGGATCCATTTTATTATGTTCTTTTGAAATAACATCTTTCTAAATATAGAAAGTGTATTCAGATATTTGTTCTCCCGATCGAAGCAATTTTGGAAGCACAATTGCCTAATTTTCCTCCTCCCAGATTCTCCTGGAAATTTCTACCAAAATATGAACAAATAGAAAATATGTAATATTTATAATTAATACTTAAAGGCATTTACTTCTGTACAGTGAAGTACTGAGTTTTATTTCCTTTATTTTGTGTTCTTCAAATTTTGTATTTTTATAATCTGATAAAAAGTCATCTTAAAGGCAAAATATGGATTTTCAAATCATTTTAAACTAGCAAAAACAATATCAATGCTATCAACTAATTTGTAAATATAATAATATTCTCAATAAATGAAAATGTTAGAAGAAATCAATAAAAATTGGAATGGTTATTTTTAAAATGTTCAGTCATGACTTCATCTAGGAAAAAAATCTATATATGTCTATAGCTATAATTTCTCAAATTTATAAAAAATGTTTAAAAATTATTATGAAATATTGTGAGGATTTAATGAATTTACACATAGAAACCAAAGTATCACTTGACCACAGTTTTAGGAAAAGAAATTTGATAAAATAACAAAACCCTTAAAAATGTTCTTAAACAATGGCCCAAAAGATAAAACCCTAAGCACTTATTTTAAAAAGATGCTTAGACTAGTATATATACAAGAATCAATCGATACAATTATTTGTGGGGCCTACAAAAAATGTAAAAACTTTCTGATTGATATGATATTAATATTAAAGGCAATGTAATGACCATTTACTGAATTATTTCATATAGTAAATAAGACTACTGTATTTACAGAATGTATGATACTCAGAATATTTATAGTATGCGGAAAAGTGGAAAATGCAAAATCAAACATTCTCACCTATAACAGAATTCTATTTTAGTAGAATTTTGTATAAAAAGAACGAAAAAATTTTGAAAAATTGGAAGTGGATTTATATAGGTGATGTAGAACACAACAGATAATTTTTATACACTAGTAAAATAACACAAAAACTTTGCAGTGTCAAGTCAGATGCACATAAAACCAAAGGTTTTACCCAATAACAACACTTACTGAAAATTTCCTGGGTTGTGAGGACAAGGCAGAGAGAAAATCAAATTATAAACAGCTCCTTGGGTCCTATGTTTCCAGTATGTTAGTATTTGACACATAAGGTCCCTAGATGATGTAAATGGCCATAATTTATACAAAATGCAATTGCTTTAATCATGAGAATTGCCCCTTTTATACTCAAATATTTACAAAGCTGGTACATTCTACCAAAATATTTCATAGATAAAGATGGTCCTACTATCTATTCTAGTAAATTCTGTTAGTGTGTTTTCCAGGAAATCTATTCTTAGATTGCTATATGTCACTTGTCTGTTGCTGGCACGATATACTTGATATACACAATTTAAGGAAAAAAAGTACTTTTCTATCTCATAGTTTCAGAGGTTTCAGTCTGTGGCCAGCTGGCTCCCATGAGGAAACACTATGGCAGAATGACATGGAGGAAATCTGCTTACCTCCTGACAGCCAGAAGCATAAAGAGAGGGAAAGCAAGTGTTATGGTGTAGCTCTAGAATGTCCCTCAAAAGCCACAAGTAATCGGAGGCAAGACTTCTGGAAATTAATTGCATAGTGGGGCTGCTGTACTCCTCAGTGGATGGATCCATTTGGCAGTTAATCATGCTGTTAGGAGGTGGACCCTGGCTTGAAGAGGTGTGTGACTGGAGTGGGCCTTTGTAGGCAGGACGTATCTCCTTCCCTGAGTTCTCCCTTTCTTCCTGCTTCCTGTGTGCCATGTGAAGAGCAGCTTACCTCTGTCATGCCCTTTCACTATGCCTTTTCTATCTTTAGATTCAGTCAACCAGGAATGCCCTTTCCTCCTTAATTGTGTCAGGGATTGTGTCCCAGTGACAGGGAAAGTGACTAATACAGCCAAATAGGAAGGGTCCAGGAACCAGGTAACCTCTGAAAGGTGCTTCCTCAATGAGCTACCTCCTCCAACCTGGCCTCATCTATTAATAGCTCATTCAACTGTGACTTTATCACTTAGTTAACCCTTTCATGAAGTTAGTGCCATTGTAATCCAATTATCTCTCTAGGAATCTCTTAATATTATCAAGGTGATGGTCAAGATTAACCATCACAATTATTTACAAGTAAATCGAGCTAGTTTATTTTCTTTATCTTATGAGAGATTCCTCAGTAAAGCAGAAAATGAATGGTTGGCCTGCTACCAACCTTTTCTATAATAAAAATAATTATTTAAAAGTCGGTCAAATGACAGGCACTCTGATAAGTGCTTCATGGGTAGACTTTCACTCTTCACAGCAATTCTGTTGCACAGGTAATAGTATCGATCATTCTACTACAGATGAAGTAACATGCTTTTAATGAGTCATTAAATTTCACATGATTGTAGAGATAAAATATGTTGGAGTTGGAAATCATGTGTACACAATATGATCCTGAATTGATACTGTGGCCATTGTGGTGACTTTCCTTTTTAATTTTGAAAAAATCCTGTGGCTGACCTACTCCTATAAAGATGGAGATTTATCCAGCCAAGTATCCCTTTTTATTCAGTATTTATCCCTATTTATCCAGCTATCACTAGCAACAATGAATGTTATATACAAAGCAGACATAATTACTCTGGAAGATGGAGAGAAGGGAGACCTGGGATCTTTGGACTCACGGATATGCACACACCCAAAAAGTCTAAACAAAAGCTTGTTTCCTGTAAGAGAGAACTAAAACCTGTAATAATAACCACTCTACTGCAGCCAAACACCAGTGGAAGGACCCCCACTGTGCAACCCAATAGAAAGGCTGAGTGGATAGGTAGATTTCCACCGTTGTACTGAAATAAGTTCTGAGTAGAGTCAGGATACCTGAATAGGGCTCCTGTATTGCGTGTTCAGCAGATGAGAACACTCTTATTTTGGGATCAGTGGAGATCACACAGAGTCCTTGGTCTACTACAATGAACAGAGAACTGATCCCTTTTCTCTGCAATGGAGAGATGCCACAGGTGGTCAGATGGTGAGACAGGACTTTGACCAGTACTCATCAATGATGATGAGGCCACCATTCCACTCCCACATGTCAGTTGAGACCATGTGGGAGGCAGTTGGAAGACAGGACCTTTGTCTCAGCCAGGGATATATTGTGAGGCCTACAAGGGAGCCAGAACCCCTAATCCCTGGGAACATTGGTACTTCCCTTGCCATAATGGTATCAGAAAAGTCTGTTAAAAGTGCTTTAAAAAGACTTAGGGTCTCTTCCTATCATACCTATTAAGTCCAGGTTTCCAGCTTATGTCATTTATCATACTAAGTACCAGGAAACTGGAGAAAAAGACAATCAACAGAGGTTAACACTGACATTGTAAAGATGTCAGAATTTTCTGAAAAAAAAAATTAAGAAGGCCACCACAAAAATCCTTCAAAATATTAAGGACATGTTTAAAACAATTGAATGAGTACAACGTCTCAGTAAAAACAAAAGGAAGACCAAATGAGAAATTTTGAAAATGAAAAAAGGAATAATTGAAGTTAAAAATTCAATTCTCTTGTATGGGCTCATGAGAAGATTGAAGAGGGCAGAGGAAAGATAAGTTATACCTAAGATATGACAATACAAATTACTTAATGATCAAGAGAGAGAAAATAGACTGTAAAAGGAAACAGAGCTTCAGAGACTTGTGGGACTGTAACAAAGGTCTAACTTTCATGTCACTGGAATACCGAAAGGAGTCTAAGGAGGGGTCCACACTGAAAACTAAAGGAATGATGGTTTTAAGGTTTCTGAAGTTTTTCTAAGTTTTCTAAAGTTTCTAAGGTTTCAGCTAAAGAAATAAGTGTACAGATTTAAGAACTTGCAATAACTCAAAATAGCACAAATATGAGAAGCCCACACCAATGCCTACCATAGACCAGGGGTGGTTCACTATGGGGCACCTGCCACAGCCCACTGGTTGTTGTCACTCAAAGCTCTAAAATTTCACTGTCACTGTCACAGACCAACTTCTGAAAGTCAATGATGAAGAGAACAAATAATTCTAAAGCAGACAGGAGATAACCTTACTTATGGAAGAAAAACAATTTGAATAACAATGGTTGCTCAACAGAAATCTCATAAGCCGGAAGGAAATGGCAGAGCCTTCTGCAATGCTGAAAGAAAACCCAGAATCATACATCCATGGAGACATACTGCTTCAGAAATAAAGGGGGAAATCAAGAGTGATCGGGACCAAAAGAGAGAATTTGTAACCAACGGAGTTACCATAAAGGAATCATTAAATTAAGATCACATAACAGAGAAAATTAGAACCAATTTTGGAATACTGGGGAGATGATAGAAAAAGAAAATATATAGACAAATATGTTCTTTTCCTTGAGTCTTCTAAAACATATTTGACACTTGAAGCAAAAATTAAAACACTGGTGGTTTTGAATATATGTAGGAAAAATGTTTAAGTCAATTACAATATAAATGGTAGGAAGAAAAGAAATACAGACAAATTTTAAAAGTTAAAGCATTTCTAACTTTACTTGAACTTGTGTAATTATGATACCAGTTAACTTGGATAAATTATTTCATACTTCAGAAAGTGACTAAAAGGGCATAAATAAAAATAGCTTAAATTTATAGACCAACAAAATGAAATTCTAAAAATAGAATATTCAAGGAACCTAAAGAAAGCAAAAATAGAAAGTGAAGGAATAAAAACAGAATGAAACCTTAAAACCAAGTCTAAAAGAATTGCAGGGTTAAATCCTAACATGTAAAAATTATATTATATGAAAATAGCCTAAATATCCAAATTAGAAGACAGAGCAGATTACATGATCTAACTGTGTGCGATCAAGAAGGAACTCAGTTACCTAATAATGAGTGTAACTGTACTGTATACCTAAAATGAACCAATACACTCAATGGAAAGAAAAATAAGGAACTCAGTTAAATATAATGAAAAAGGTAAATTGAAAGTAAAGGGATAGAGGAAATATATTCAGATATTACATACAAGCAAAGAAGTGACTACATTAAACAGGTTAAACACATTTCAGAGCACTAAAAGTCATACAACAAAGATGGACCCTGTGTAATGATAAACAGGTTAAATAGCCAAGAAAGCATGGAAATCTAAACATTGATGCACCAAACAACAGAGCTTTACAGTATGTTCAACAGAAACTGAACAAACTGAAGGGTAAAATACCAAATCAGCATCTGTGTTTGAAGACTTCAGCATCCTCGAGCAACTGATAAACTACTAGTAGTAGTAGATAGAGGAAGGTCATAGTCACTTTCCTCTTTGCTGGAACAAATCTGTCACCTACAACTCAAAGGAAGACAGGTTTATTTTGCCTCATGGTTACAGTCCATAGTTGAGTGGCTCCAAGGTAAGCAGTAAGACAGAGGGGCAGAAAGGAGGAAGAGCTGCTCCCATCACGGCTGCCGAGAAGCAGAGAGAGAGCAGAGGAGTTGGGGAGGGAGATATACTCTCCAGGTCACGCCCTCAGTGACCTGCCTTTTCTGCCCAGACTCTCTTCTTTTTTTTGCTTTTTTTGGGGGCAGTATTAGGGATTGAACTCAGAACCTCATCCTTGTGAGGCAGGCACAGTGCCACTGAGCTAAATCCCCAACCCCAGACCCCCATCTTTCAATAGTAACCTATACACACACATACACACACACACATGCACACACACAAACACACACACACATACACTGTGATTATTTTATAGCTAATGATCATATTTTCCTATTTCTTTAAATGTCTACTGATTTTTTGCAAGATATATAATATTTTTAATATTGTACTATTACATTGACTGGTATATTGGTTTTCATGTCTCCCTTTGGATATAGGGAAATTCATTTTGGAAAGACATGAAACTACTTTTGTATTATCTTGATTATTTATGAAATTTGATAGAGTGGGCCTAAAAGGTTTTTTGTTTATAGCCCTTCTATTAAAGTGTCACTCTCTTGGATGGAAAATTAGAAATACTCAATTACATGTCTCCAACTTGGCTTCTTAGAAATTGAACATCTACTGGCCCTGTAGGAGCAATAGGGCCTGTTCACCTTAAAGGTCCCAAGTCACTGTGTGCTTGTCCTAATACAGTTACATTCTGAATACATGAATTTTAGAAATCTTGATAGAATCACTCACCCAGAGGTAGATTTTCTCTCAGCCTACATCTTTCCCTAGTGATTTTGTGTCTCATTGTAAATTTTTCTGAGCTTTATCTCAGTTGCTCTGCTTACAAAAGATATAAAAAGGCCTCAAAACATAAAATCAGAGTTCTTATTCATCTTAGATCATGGTTTCTCTTCTCTCAAATAGTTCACTGCAGTGTGGCATGTTTTCCGAACCTGAAAAAAGGTTTAATATATTTTTAATAAATAATATATTTTAATACATTTAATTTCCTAGTTGTTCAATGATAGGAGAACACATCTGATACCAAACATAATATCTTAGCCCGTAGGTGGAATTTCAGAGATAATTATTTTTAATTAAAACAAAATTAAACAGCAATTATTAAAAATATTGGAAACTCCTTTCATACATCATTAATACAAAAGTCTAGACTGGATTGCTCTTCTTTTGATAACAGAAGTAGACTCATTTCAACATAAAGGTTTTGAGAAGAAGGGACTCCATGAACATGATCAGAAAGCCTTGACACGTAATATACAAATTTATTTTTAGCCTTGACCTAGGTATGCAGATTACAATTATCTAGTCTAATGTTTCAGTGTAGGTCCATTCAGGAAATAGAAAGTTAAACAGGAAGTCTAACATAGGAAGCTATCTAATCATGATAAAAGTGATTATAAGATGAAAGATTAATCTTTTTAAAAATCTCAATATGATACCTTAGAGATGAGGATGAACTTCAAGGACATTCAAAGCTTGCTGGGAAATATATGGCTTCCAACAATATCACAGCAGACGGGCTTGTGCTTGTTGGAAGCTGGAATTTGTAAGCAGTCACTGATGAATCAGGAAGTGACCCAGGTGTCAGCGGGGAGCCAGGTGTCATTTCTTAGAACACAGGCAAGATGTATATGTTCTACAGAGAAAGCAAAGGCACAGTGGGAACCCTCTGAGGGGACAAAATACCAAGCACCTGTCACATAAAGGAGGACAGTTTTATTTTGGCTCACAATATGTAGATTTTTCAGTCCACAGACAGCTGGCTCCAAGGTAGGCTGGCAAGGTATGGCGGAGGAAAAATAGCTCATGGTACGGGCCAGGAATCAGAAAGATGGTTAAAGCAAGAGGGAGGGAAATATCTTTCTAGGCCACACCCCCCTGGGAACCGCCTCTTGCCAAGCTTCATGTCCAACGTCGCATTTAGCTATAAACACGTCAGTGGACCAACCCTCTGATAAGCATCATACCCTCACGATCCAGTCACCTCCACAGCCCTGCCTCTGAGCACATGAGGCTTTATGGGACAACTAGATATAAACCATAAGAGTAGGCATAAGGTGAGTAGGCTTGACCGAAAACATGGGCAAGATTTAGAGTGTCAGTGTGTTGGAGGAAGTGGGATTGGGCCATGACTTGGGTGGGAAGGCTTTGGCACGGTGGTTTCTGGGCTAAGAAGACTGCAGAAAGGTTATTGTCAAGTGAAACTTCAGGGCCACCAAATCCATGCATCCTGGGACCACATTCTAGGGCATAGCTGCCCTTGATGTTCTCATGCAGGGATGGCCCTTCAGGCAGCAGACAGGAAGAGCAGGAGAGCCCCTTCTTCCCAGCATGTCCCTTGACACCCTTTTGAATAACACCATGCTCATGGGAAAGAAGAGATGTGTAAGGGGGTTTCTTCAATTATACTGAAGAGAAATTTGGATCTGAGAAGCAACGCATTGCGATTCCATACCTTATTATTGTTGAATTTTCACATGAAAAAATATTCTTTTTAAGCCAAAATAAATTAAGATATTTATGTCCTTAAATAGTATTTAGGTTAAAAGTAAAAAATGGAATCTGCATTTATTTACCTATCACAAAGCTATTATTTCAAACTTATCAAGTTTCTACTATAAATTTGTTTATAACATTTGCTGTTTTTCTATATAATTAAACAAGAGCTATAAGCTATGGCAGAGATATTTTTCTGTTAAATTTATTGAAAAGTAGATTTTTAAGTTATTTTTCTTTTTGAATGTTTTTACAGGTATTATTTTCTTTTAAACTTGAAATTTTCTTATGATATAATAAACAAATCTTTCATTTCCAAATTCTTTAGATAGTTCTGTAATTTTATTTGAATATAAATTAATTTACCTGTCCAAAATTTTTTTTTAAATGAAGATGAGAAGAGCTTATTTTTAAATATTGATTTTTGAAGCTGAGTTTTGAGTCTTTACCTGAGACACATTTAAATAGGACTCAGAAAAAGCACAGTGTAATATGGCTCAGATTTAAAATATTCAAAACAGGGCTGGGGATTTGGCTCAGTGGTTCTGCTGCCTGCCTTGCAAGCGCAAGGACCTAAGTTTGATCCCCAGTACCAAAAAAAAATTAAAAAATAAATAAAATATTCAAAACTGAAGAATGAAGAGCTGCTCAGATTAGGAAATTATCCCTTGTAATTATCAGTTAATATTTTTTAAATACATTAATCAGTACATCTAAGTCGCAAGTCATTTTTAAGTTCCTATATAGTTTTTATCAGACCAAATCTAATTTTATTTCTGTATAGATTTATATTAAATATATCTTTCATTTGTCATTGTTTAAAGCTGTTCTTTTTTTTTTTTTGCATGTTATTTCCACCAAGAATTTAATTTAATCTGCAAAAGCTGAAGCTCATCTCTGATGTTTACAATAAGCCATAGTCAGGTGATACATTACCAAATCTTAAAAAAAATTATTGCTCATATCCAGTTCCAGAATTGTCATTTCACTCTGGATTTCAATTATTCTCTGTCTTAGTCACATTTCTCACTTTGCAAAATAAGTCTCTTAATTCTTTTAGACAGGTCATTGACTTCAACACAGATAGCATAATTAGGATAAATTTTCAGCCATCCAAACAAAAAAGAAGTGGGATTTTGTAAGAGATAGAGCTGAGGTAGGAGTGAAGGAAAATCTGATGAAAATTGATTTGGAGGGTGGGAAACTGCTAGATTTCTCAAATTGAAATTAGATTTTAAAACTTTCACTAAATCAAGAGAAAATGAGAGCAGAACAGAATTATTGGCATTACTGAGAAATCCAGAATGATTCATTATAGCCAGGGGGCACAAGTCTCTTGGCATTATCTGACAGTCTAAGGCAAATTCATTTTAACAGGAATGTTCACTGAGAAGAACAGAATTGTTCAGGAGAATGTTTCTCATCTAAATCCAGTTGTTGAGGAAAGCAGGATCTAACAAATGCTCTTTTCTCACGACTGACTATTTTTATTTGTTTTCTAATGTGTATGTGTGTGAGAGGGAAATATTATCTCTCACCTGTGACCTGCACTATTGACCTTGCTATGATTGATTTGCATGGTCATTATCACAGCACAATCTTCACTATTCAGCCCCTGTACACAAACACTTGGAAATTTATAACTATGAGGCACTGCAGTGGACTATGCTTAATTACTTAACCACAAATAGATGAGAAAATTGCTTCTTTAGGCCCTAGTTTGGGTCTCATTTGCTTATATCACTTAGGATTTGACTGTTCATTCAGCCCTTGGTTTATACAATATAGAATTGCTTTTATTCAAGGAAACTAAAAATACTGAGGAATGTGCAAGGACAGCTCATTTGGGCCATCATGTCTGGAAACACATGTTAAAATGAATACCTAAATGGGGTCTTGTGTGCTTATTTTGTTCCACAGTTGCCAAAGGAAACATTGACTTTACATTGTACCAATACTTCTGGAAAACACTGGCCTTTGTATACATCCTTTGTCCTGGTTAAAGATCCACAGTACCAGTTATAAATGAATGCATATGTATCCAATGAACTGATTTTTTCCTCTATTGTTAGAAGGATTATTTTGTCTGATCCATTCTATAATGTCATAGACTTCTTATCACCAATTGTTTATGCTTCAACAGCCACCAAGGTTTGAGTTTTATTGTTTTTCTGGAAGGTAGTGAATTCAACCTCTTGAAGGATATTTGTCTCAGTAGCAAATTTTAAACTAGTTTTTAAAGGCATTCTATGAACACTTGGAGTATCTGTGCATTTAATGAGGATTAATTTCATTAATCCTGACAAAACAAAACCCTGCTGTGGCTGGAATGTGTCCTCAAAAAGCATGTGTGGGAGAAACCTAATTATCACTGTGACAGTCTTAAAAGGTGAGATCTTAAGGAGGTGATTAGGCCCCAAGGACTCAGCAGCTCCAGTGGCTCCTGAATGGATTAATGACCCTACTGTTAGAGTGAGTTCTTCTCTCAGGGGTAGAGTTCTCATAAGAAGATGAGTTATCTCCCTCTTCCTCTCCCCCTCCCCCTGCCCCAGTCTTCCTACTTCTCTTTGCCTTTCTGTCATAAGATGACACAGTAAGGTCCTCATGAGAGGATCCCTTGATCTCAGGCTCCACCAGCCTTTAGAACTGTGAGACAATACATTTCTGTTCATGATATATTCACACAAACACATAGTCTCATATATTCCATTATAGCAGGACAAAATGGGTTAATATAATCCAAGTACTAGTATTATTATTACACACGAGGAACAGGGGTAGAAATTCAAGAAGGTCTCCGCAGGAGCACAGCTGCTATCTTGTGAGTATTGTACCTCCAACAAACAGTGTCCAAGTGCCGAACCCTCCCTGACATGGCTTTTGTGGAGATTGCATCACAGAAAAGGGCACAGGAGCACTTCTGAAAAGAATTGTCCTGCAAAGCTAGGCATGGCAGTGCATATCTGTGACCCCAGCACTCTGGAATACTGAGGGAGGTGTATCTCAAATTTGAGCCTAGCACAGGCAAGTTAGGGAACTAGTGAGTTGCTTTCTTAAAAAAAAAAAAAAGGCTAGAGATGTCGTTCAATACAAAAATTCTGGATTCAATCTCCAAGTACTGAAAAAAAAAAAAAAAAAAGGAATTGCACTGCAAAGTATCATATGTGAATATTTGTGGTTGCAATTACAAGTTATCTTTTGATCTTACATATGCACTTCTTAGTCTTTGAAAACTTTGGCTTCCAAATCTCATTTATATACCATTTTTCTGTATTTCAGAAACTTAGGGTATTGTGTAGCACAAAAATCAAAGTCTGTCCATTTTTGCATCTGAGCGACTTCTTGTTAGAATGTTTATACTAGATTATTAGAAAAAAAAATAGGCTGTGTCCCCTGTATCTTCAGTTTGGTGAAATTTTAAATAGATATAGAAAATCAATCTACACTTAAGAAGAGGAAAGAAAGATTCATTTTAACAGAACACCAAGCTAAGTAAATATGATTGGGTAACTAGACTGAAGATAGACTCTGAGAAATAGGGAGAAATTTCTTAACTATTTAGGCAAAAGAAAAAAAAAAATAGAGAAGTGGAGTTGACTTCATGGCAAGCCAAAAGGGGAGAAACTTGCATTCTAAAAAATTTTTTTCCGTAATGTTGCTGAATGAATTTATTTTTTCAAGAATTTTAATTTAGGATGCTGAGCTTCCTGGAGCCTTCAAAGAGCATAATGTTGTCACCTCAATCAAAGAAGACAAGTGGATTCTACTGGCCATTTACCTAGGGGCCATCTACATGGTGGTGGCCTGTATATAATACTGTGGTGCTTTAGGAAACTGAAAACCTCAGCAAGAGTTGTCAGAGCCTGACTAACAACCAGATTGACTTCTTTTCTTTTCTTTTCCCTTAAGATCTAGTTTATAGAAGTGGAATCATTTCTTACTCCAAGCCCCAGGAGGAATCTCCTTTCCTCCAAAGCTGCATGGGGTATTTCTGGTCCAGCAGCTTTTTTGCATGGGGGGAGTAGACATTTAGAGAATCTCTCCCCTCAGAACTGAAGGAAAAACAAAGACCCTTGGATCCAATTCGTTTTTCACAAAAATATTTGGCCCTCGGCCCATGCTAAAGACTGTCTCCCCGTGTCCCGTTTGTCTTCCTCATGCTTCCACCCGGGAGGTATCTTTAATCTTTGGTAGATGTAGGGCAAGGGAAAGAGGATGTCACCAGAGACCCCTGCAGTGGGCCCTGGTCTCCTGTGAGTCCTGATAAAACAAAGCTAATTAATGAATAAAGAATAAAGAATAAAGACAGGAAATAAGACTTCGAGAAAAAGTTGGGTCTTGGGGGGCTGATCAGTGCTGCTCTGTGCAGCTAGGACAAAGGCCCCCAAGTGCATCCAGTATTTATTGAATACAACCCTGTGAAAGAATAGGGAGAAAGGTTATGCTTGGAAGGTGTCTAGTGAAATACTGCCTCATAGCTGGCATGATGGTACCAGGCAGGGCTGGAAGGGAGAAAGCACTGCTTATCTTGCTTAGATAGAACAAACAGGTACTGGGGTGGGGTACAATTAGCAAGCAACCCATTGGGTCCATGAGAAGCCATCATTCAGGGGAAAGGATTTTAGCTGCATGTAACTCAGCAGAGCCCTGCCACTTCACAGACCAGGGCTTAAGCCTCAGTGGCAGCTACTGGGGGAGGGGATACTCATTCAGTTCACCATTTGAGCACACAGGGCTTCAGCCCGACTGCTGATATAAAACAATATAGTCGAATTAGGGAAGGAAGAAGCAGGTGCCACTCATAGTCCGCTGTACTGGGCAGGGATGTCTGCAGCAGGTAGGGCTTTGATTTACTCTTATTAGACAGAAATCTATATCCCCATGTGTTTCAGTGCCCTTTTCTGGTCTAATCCACAGACGCCTAGGATAACCCACTTTCATCCTACTTCCTGGGTGTTCAAATATTGAAACCAAAGTGTCAGTATCACAGAACAAACACCTTAATGGAACAACTTCTGTGAACCAGGGACGGCACTAAGGACAAAAAGCTTAACAATGAAGAAGACAAGATCTCTTCCCTCAAGGTCTCATGGAGAATATGGAGGAGGGAGTGTGAGCCTGGGGAAAGAACAGCCGGAGCCTAGCAGGGGGCACTCAGCTCCTCAGGGAGGTTCAGAAAGGCTTCCGAGAAGATGGTACCCTTGGGCGAACCACAGGAAGATGGTACGTGAAAGAGGGAAAGATGAGCTGAAGTAGTTAGAGTGAGATGACCTTGCCTGAGGGTCGCGTGAACCTCTGGTTCCCAGGGGTTAACTGCAGGGTCCCTGAGAGGTCACATTGCATGGGAAGCAAATCTGGACTCATCTGTAGCCCTGGTGGCTGTTAGGTGCCTCAAAGCCACACAGTGACTTCAAGTTTCAGACAGTCAGATCACGTGGTAATGCTTTGTCTTTTTTGGATCAGACTTATCCAGGGGATTTAACCACCTCAAACGACAGAGCCTGTGTCTTTACCACCTAGCTACTCCTTTTGAAGAAAATCTTTATTTGTATCAGTACCCTGGGAAGTCAAAACCCTGCATGGAGTGGGGAAATAGAAGAAACACACACAGTTGTGTGATCG
Organism: Fukomys damarensis; assembly: GCF_012274545.1. NCBI lineage: Eukaryota > Metazoa > Chordata > Mammalia > Rodentia > Bathyergidae > Fukomys > Fukomys damarensis. The sequence goes on from NW_022900939.1 coordinate 36,455,457, forward strand.
CTAGGTGTGAGACACCGAAGTGGGTGGCCCATGGAAACCCGACGCTGCCTGCACCGCTTGTGATAGGTGTGTTTCGCTCTTCATTCTACTCTCAAGGATGGGAAATGGGACCCCTGCGCTGGAACCGGGCAGGCCTGCTTTCTCACAGTTGCTCTAAATCTGCGACTTTTCTAAAGCAGAGGCTCCAGAATTCAGCACAATCTTCCCATTGAGGTCTGAACAAACATTGTAAGTAGTTGATCCCTTCCTTCACATTGGTTTATGTCAATCATGCCTGCTCTTAGTTAACTTTGTACTTTTATATTGTGCCACACTGTCTATATATCAACTATAGAGCTACCTTTCCCCAGGCTGTGCTGGAGCAATTCATATTCTCAGTGAAGCTTCAGAAACTCAATATAAAGAAAAAACAATTGTAGCAAGAAGGCCAGACCTCCAGTTGTGAATCTGTTAATAAGCATTTTAATCTTGGTCAAAGGGAAATTGCTACATGAGATGTCTCATTTTTAAAATGTGGATTGGGGTCTTTCTGGAGCCATCTCAAGTGACTGTTATTATATTACTCAACTTGTTGCATGAATGGTTTACAAACTGAAATGGATCACAAAAACTGCTAGTTACTTTCTTACTTACATCTCCCCTATTTGATTTGTTTAATCTTCTACCTTTTCTGTAGCAAAATAAGGAGGCCAACCAATTTTCCAATCTGTGCAGTGAGGTTTGGGCCGTGGCACTCGAAACCCCATTCTTTATCATTACCCATCGTCCATATTCTGGATCCATGGCTAATAGAAAATGGTGTATTTCTTTTCAGACATAGAAATGGTCCTGTTTATTTTTAAGTATTTTTTGCAAAGAAAATTTTAGTATTTCTTTAATATTAAAACACCACAAAAGATTACAAATTAATTTCTAATTAGATTGAAATTCTATCTTTAATGCAACCCTATATATTTTTGGTTCGGAGGTTTTCTTGGCCTTTGTTCTTATTTTTATTCTTCATAAAAAATAGAAAGGGAGTCTTTTATCATTTAGAGATATAGAGTTAACTATAATTATAAAATATGCCAAGTTAAGTAAATTTTAAATTTGTTATTTAATATTCAGTTATAGCTTCAAAGTTTCACCACAAATTTACTTCCAATATTTTTCAGAGGAGTTTCTCATTGCTATATCATAATGAGAATTCCATTAAAAGAACCTGCATACTTTTAGACAGCATTATTTTATTTTATTGGATTTTCTTTCCTTTAAATTTTATTTTGTTACTGGGCAAAATGGGAATCTGTTGGTTGAGATTGTTGTAAAGATTTTCCACACCAAAAGTGACTCTAGTCAGAGAGGGGAGAAAATGTGTGTTTTAATGCCCCATTGGAATGTTAAAGTTGAATTATGAATAATTAGATATGTTAAGCATGTAAGGTCTTACTTTAAAAAAGTCTGAGGGGATGAAAAGCTGAAATGACATAAATTGTTTAAAGTAAGTGTCGGTCTCCAGTTTAAACCCTCATTGGCGTAAGTGAAGCAACTGGCAGGCCTGAAAGGAGCCATGACCTCCTGGCTGACTTCCTGTCGCCTCCGTCTGCCCATCTTATCAAAGCTGCACCGTTTACTACTGACCGTCCACACCGCTCTTAATTGCCGTATTTGTCTTGCATTGAAGGTAAGAGGTAAGCAAGAAGTTACAGGCTAAGTCTTCATCCTTTAGCATTTCTGTATAATGCTTTCAATTATTCATTCATTTCACAAAGAACTACGGATGGCTGACACTGATGCAGGAACGGGGACCACTTCATGAACGAGACCTGGCTTTCTCTCCGGGTGGCCTGATTTCAGACCCCTGCATCAGTCACCCTGACCACGCCAAGGAGATGAGGCTCAGTGTTACTTCACTGTCAGTTAGGCAGATTGGACCCTGCGCATTAGCAAGCCTTCTTCAGAGGAGCCCTTTGAAAGAAAACTGAAAGAGAGGTGAAGAAGGAGTGGCCTTCCAAAGCCTTCGTTGGGAATGAGCACCACAAAAGGGAAGAACCAGGAGACGCCAGCGTGACCAAGGTCAGGGCCCGAGTGGGAGCAACAGCGAGAGACTAATGCGTCCTGCACATCCAAAGCCAGAGTTGATGCCACCCTGAAGAAACTCACGGGGAAACACATGAGAACATTAACCTTTTTAAGGCAGTAAAACCTTCCACGTCTGGCGGTCTGGTGGAATAGGCACCCTGAACTGCCATCTTATTAAAACGATTTTGTTAAATTGCTGAGCTGAGATGGATTAAAAAAAAAAATGAAGAAAATTCATAAATGAAAAAAAAAAAAACATGATGTGACAGTAAGAATCCTGGACGATAAATTCAATGCCCCCTCCCCTCAGACTTTTCTTTTGGTGACTGCATGCATTAAAAAGACAGAAGAAAAAGGACTCTAAGTTCAAGCTCTTCATTGGTGCCAGCTGCCGCACCGTCCTAGTAGCACAAACCAAACCTGTCAGGCAGAGACAGCCTGCTGTGGCTTTGAGCTGTGTTGAAGAGATCTGTATTGAGAATTCGGAGCATGGGGTGCCTTTCACGGGTTGGGTTTTCAGTTCACACAAGCAGAGTAGATTATATCCACCAAGCAAGCTAATCATTTAATTAACTGAAAGTGGATCCAGATCAGAAGTGCCTCCAGAGGCCACCTGAAGAAAGCACAAGGTCCCCGAGGACGTCGCCGTCTGCCCGCATCTCAGTAAATTCGCATAAACAAGGTTGAAAGGAAAGTAGTTCACTTAGAATCCAAAGGCACAAGATAAGTCACTGAAAATGAGAACCAGAAGCGGTAGCACAGAGCTGGGGGATCCGCAGAAACTTCAGATATTAGAACTATCGGGCACAGAGTATAAAATAATTGTGTTAACCGGAAATGAATTAAAAATGTGAAATGAAAGTGGGACGAGAGAGCAAATGACAACAAAAACAAACCAAAATTGATCAGCTAGTTTTGAGAAGAGAAAAATACAGCCCTTTTAGAAATAATGAGTGTAGTAATTTTAAAAACCCTGAACAGATTAAACCACTAAAGAAACAAAGCTTAAAAGAAATATGAGGAGACATTGCTGCACGTAGGAACAGGCCTCCTGTATATCTCCGTCTTTCGGTGTTTCCTCTCTTATCTGTGTTCTATCCGTGCACGGTTCCACCTGATTTGGGGACTGGAAACTGCCTTTCACTACGTTTGTAAAGGCTGAGTTGCTGAATCAGGGTTGGTTCTGCCACATTGCTCTGCTTTGAGATCCACATGTGACTGACACCAGTTCCGTCTTTGTACATCAAGAGTCTGAGCCACGATGTCTTTGGGTGACCAGGGAGGAGCAAGGTTAACACCGACCTGTGGAGAGCTGTCCTCCTCCTGCTTTAGTGAGAGCATTTCACTCTGTACAACGCTACAAGCATCTCCCCTCGCAGGCTTTGCACACAGGCCTGGGCCCAGGGGCAGAAGGCTGTGACTGATGGCCGATTCCATGTGCTGCTCCTGGGAACACAGGGGTCAAATACATTTCGTGCTCTGTCCTGCACTGAGCTATTTTGAAAGCCCAAATAAATAGGGCCTCCAAGGAGGTTCTAGCATCCTAGAAAACAACATTTTGAGTTATTGTCTACTTTTATAATGTACTTCAGTTAATATTTCCCACAGGGTCTAAATTATTTCTCACTCCAGATTTTCTGATACATAGGAATCCATTATTGCATCATAAGAGGTTCTTTAGCTAGAACGATTCAGAGCACAACTTGAAACTACATTCAGAGTTCAGACTAAATTCACCAAGTATTTAAAATGCCCACCTTAACCAAAAGATCCCCCTTTGAGCCCTTGCAGAAAGTGGGGAGCATTTTAAAAAATCAATTTCTAGGATAACTTACTAATGACAATATAATAACATCTATTTATATCCAAAGCACGTGGAATAGTTTATCCACGTATTCATTAGTATTCTGTGTGTATTTCAAGAAACCGGTATCATTTTGGGCTATTTGTTTTTCAATGTGGATACTTTTCACTGTTACATTGCTTTTTTTTGTTTTGTTTTGTTTTGTTTTGGTACTGGAGATTGAACTTGGGTGCTTGCGCTTGCAAGGCAGGCCACCGAACCACTGAGCTAAATCCCCGGCCTACATTGCTTAAAAAAAAAAAAAAAATATGTGTCCTATTTCTGATAGATCTGTTAAGAGAGTCTGTGATTTGGATCTAGGCATGCAGGACTGTAGGCATGCATGTCTGAACAGCAGCATGCAGGTAGAAATGAGAAATATTACTGAGTATTACTAAGTACAAAGTCTGACTCAAAGAAACCCGTTAGCCTTTATGTGTTTCAATAGCTGAAAATTTACTAGTGAAAATATTTAAAATACGTAGTCAGTTGTGGGTTACAGAAGGGATCATTAAATAAATTTCTCCAGGTATTGCTTTCAACTTTCCTATGCTTAATTTGTCTTTCCATTCTACTTTGACTGAAGATCCATCAAAGCACATCAGGCCACTGCCAGACATTAAGGAGGCGACACAAGAAGGAGCAGAGGAAGAATGCCACGCTATTGGACCAGGAGGAAGTGCGCACGTTTTAACTTTCCTTCGTGTAAGTGCTGTTGCCGCCTCTCCATCCCTCAGCTTTGTGAAATGTGTGCAAAAATGAAGAACTTTCAAGAGAGGCCACCAGGTACCTTGTTGCTACTTTGTCGTTTACTGAAGCGGCAAAGGCTGGGTTGATCTCTCTGCTCTCTGAAGCCTCCAGTACTACCCTCTGCCAAGAGATTACACAGCTATGTATTGGAGTGTAAGCCAGTTCGTATCGAGAGGTCAACTTTCTGAGAGAAAGAATAAGCTTGAAAAGGGCAACCGACAGGAGACAAGGAGCATACAAAGGGAGAGGTCAAATAAGCATAAACAAGCTGTTTCCCAGGAGTGGAGTTTTCTCTTCAGCCTGCCTAGAGGTTGCATGAGGTCCCTTTGCCTAGAAGCATTCAATTGACAGTGGTGCCATGCTGAGGGACAGCAGTCCCTCAGGGGGCTGTTAGTGCCCCCGAAAGCTCCACAAGTTTGCCCCTCACGAGACCCGTAGCTGAGTTACCCTATGACAGGAATATCGCAGAAGGCATTTGAATCTTAGGCAGAAGATGGGAAAGAATATACCGATAATTGTCACCTAAATTTAAAGTCTAAAATATCAAATTTTCAGTACTATTTTTGTTTTTTATCAGAAATGGAAGACAAAGAAATAAAAGGTGTCCTTGAAAAATAGAACTCAAGATGGCGTTGATACGTGGGCTGTATACCATTCTATGCTTTTCCCTCATGTATCTCACAGGTAGAGGAACTTTCTCTTTAATTAAAACATGGCATTTTATGTTTTTATTTATAAATTATAAAACATTGTATTCATAAAAGCCCATTTTAATAGATATAAAATCTGGCTTTTTAACTTAAAATATAATTTATACCTTTTTTGACCAGTAAATGGGAGTCATTTTAACATTTTAAATAATTTATAGCACCTTGCATGCTGTAGAAAAGTGTATCTAAAGAGTTTCTGTTTTGGAACTTTAGTTTTTGCCTGCATTTCTTGACTTTTATAAATAACGATGGGATTTACATTTTTAAAAACAAAATAATTATTCACTTCCTTTAGAAATTTTATGATTTCCCCCAAATCCTAAGCTATGGTGTAATTGAACTCTTACTATATAAGTTAACTTGTTTTTAAATACTAAGTCATATGGATCAAAGCAACAAGATACCGGGCTACAGACCATTGTAGGCTGCAGGAGCTATTAAAGTAAAGAATGTGTCTTTACCTCTCATTCATTGTCTACAGTCATATGTTTTTAGAATTCTACCCTATGACATTACTCCACACACTTTGGGAGGCTGGAAGTTCAAGATACAACCCCATCAGTTTGGCCGCCATGGCTGGTCCCCAACATGGTGAGTGTTACTATGGTGAAATTTACGAGAGAGAGAGAGAGAGAGAGAGAGAGAGAGAGAGAGAGAGAGAGAGAGAGAGGGGGGGGGGAGTATTGGAAGACAGGAAGCTAGAGAGAGATTCAGAGGCCAGGTGTGCTCGTTTTTAACCACCCACTTCCATGAGAACTAACTCACACAGGACCCACATTAATTCTTCTGAGGGTGACGCCCCGGTGACATACATTCCACTCAGTCCCACCGCTCACAGGCTCCATTTGCTCTTAATCCTGCCTGCCACACTGAGGAGCAGGCCACCAGCACGTCATCCTAGGGGACAACCCACATCTGAAATATTGTATTAATGTTGTGTGTAATAGCAGGTCTAACTGTTTTAGCTAAACATGCTCAAGGGAGAGGAAAGTGTGCTTCCAGGAATATAGTTTTGTTCTCAAAAGGCATCGTGGCTAAAATTCTAAAGAAAAGCTTTTTTGAACAGATATATTACATTAGTGTCCTCTTCACTGAATCCTTGCCATTCTGGAGAGTACTTAATGGGAAAGTTTAGATGTAGAACAAAGAAAAATCAATAATGAACTGGGGACTTGGAATTGATTTTATCTTGCTGCATTTTGAGGGAAAAGCAAAGTCCTTGGCAATATTCCTGAAAGAAGGATCTAGCATTAAAATATATACCCTCTTAGGAATTTTATTTGATGGATTCTTATAAAAGTATTCAATCTATAGGATGTATGTGATTTTAAAAATGTTAAAATATGTACTGTTTGCTGTTATGACCAACTGAAGACATGTTTCTTATAATTTCTTTCTTATGCTGCTATTTTTCTCAATTATCTCTAGAATATGGCATACTATTTTCAAAATCTTTCCTAGTTATTCAGATTTTGTTTTAATTATAACTGTATTTACATTTTTACTATAATTACCTGATTCCACCAATCTTTTTTTTCCTTCAAATAAGTACATCTATTATTATATATTCAGTGAATATGGTTTTGTTTCACAGGTTGCTATATTTCCTGTGGCCATTTTTTAATAACTAGCTGAGATAATAACTTTCCCTAATTAGGATATAAATGATTTATTTCTTTAAAAGTTCTGACAAAAGTAGATATACGAGTACCTCACAGACTAAGCAAAACAGTTGCTAATAAAAACCCCTGAGTGCTCATTTCTGGTGACCCCAGGCAAGTTTTATAGTATTCCGTGCCAAAGGTGTTAATTAATTTTACTCTTTCCAAGTTAGAAAAATAATCCTTTCTGCTTAAGGGTTCATTGCTTGATGCAATCAATGTTGCACGTGCAATAATACCTAGAGGAAATTAATACACAGAAAGGAAAGAAAAGCTTGATTAGCTACATAGCTAGAAATGCAGAGCACAGAGACAGACTAGGGGATTAGAAGCCATCACTTCTACAAAAGCCTCCCTTTGCCGTCAGCGTTGGATCTATTCTTGAAACTCCCTTCTCTTCAGCAATTCCTGCTTTCAGTTATGGGAAAAATCATTTATCTAAATTTTGCTTTGCTCCAATGCTAGATGTCATCCTGGAAAATGTCTTCAGTAAGTAAGAAAACAGTTCGCTTTCAGCAGCTCAAGCAGGAGTTTAATTATTTCCTACCACGTTTGTCCACCTCTTGATTCTATTTGTGAGCATCTATAACTTCAGTGTTTGGCATCATGCCGCATTTCAGCCTTTTTGGTAAACTGAAATCATGTCTGGATAAACAGTACACACATTAAAAAGTCTGAAAAGTGTATAACCATACTGTTCTTCTTCACACATTTGCAATTATCAGAATTCTAAAGACAGAAAAGGTAATTCTGTTAGTGTACATTGTCTGTATATATTTTTGCATGGAAGCATAGCCTTTTCAAAGTAGTAAAATAGCAAAATAGAAGGGAGCTCAGAGTGATTCTTCCCTCAAGCATGAATATTCTTGCAGGCATCTTAACTCCAGCAAGCTCGAGTACCTCTCTGTGTTTAGGCTTTACCCTGTCATTACAGTTTCGATTTACAGGAAGACAGTTTCCCTCTCATGTATCATTTTTGTCTTCAACACCTAAAATCTACTGGTATAATGCCATGTTTTAGCAAAACAAAGAATAAATATACCTTTTCTAGCCCTATTTTGTATCATTTTCTGCCTAAACCCATTTGATTTGTTTCCAAGTGCGTGCATGACAAATTGTGTGTGGCTACTGATTTTTGCTTTTGAACTGTTGATATTCACTTATAATCTTATTCTTGGAGGGGATATCTAGCTGCTGTGAACAAAAAACAAACCCCAGGGCTGGGGATGCAGCTCAGCAGTTCGGTGGCCTGCCTTGCAAGCGCAAGCACCCGAGTTCAATCCCCAGTACCAAAAATGAAAAACAAAACAAAACAAAAAACAAAAACAAATCTCAAAGCTCAGGGGTGGCCTGACTTTAAACACTGTGTCCATACACGAACCATACGGGTAAATCGGTGCACCACTCATACTCTGCAGCCACAACCCTCGGCTCCTGAATTTATCATTATGTACTCAGTTATTCAAGATGCAACACAGGAAGGCAAGAATCCATCTTTAATTTTATGGCAAACAAAAGCGCTATGAATGTGCCACATGTGAAGAAAGAACATGATTTTTCATCTGCTCTATGGCATGCTAAATTTCAAATTGGAAAAAAGCCCACACATTTAAGGATCCTCTTTGAAAACTTTCTAAAAAGTAGAGAAAATTCTAGACTTAAATTAGACACACTTTTAAAAAATCACTGATTGGGTACTATTCTCCACGCCATTTTTAAGCATTTTCTGCTTATATTCAGCTTGTCCCAGTTTGACTTAACAAATTTCCAGTACAAACTGCTTCCCTCGAAATGCTGCACTGGAAGACGTAAGAGGCCTCCTATCCCCTTGGAAAGAACACAACACCGCATAGGCTGAGATATAAAGACCTGGTGATTCACACTAAAATAATGGCATAAAGGCATATGCGATTGTGCTTTCTTCACTGGAGATAAAAACGACACCTTCCGTATTATTAATGTGTCTTCTCGGTTGACAGTAATAATCTCTTTTTTGGAACTTAAAAACAGCAAAGTAAAATAAACAAACAAAAAACTCCACTTTTATTAAAAGTAGAAATATATATTCAGGCTCAAAATTTCTTCTACTTAGAGATTATTATGATACCATCAAAGTTATTTTTCTGCTTGAGCATATGTTTTGTAAGTTGAATTATCACTGGCATATGGATAAGTTTGAAAATGAAGTAAATATTTCAGAAAGGGTATCATTACCAAAACACCATTTTCATGCTTGAGTAGCAAACTGGTCTTTCTGTTTCCCACAGCAAAATATACGTAGACTTTTATGAGAAGAAATTATTATTTATTTAAATTGGTTGATATTGTTGGTGCATTTTAGATATCCATGATGATCACCTTCGTCAAAGGAAATTTGTACTTATACGTGATATATCTTGATTCTTTTTCCCCATCTCCCTGACCTCCCTTCAATTCCTCTACCCTCTTTATTTATGAAAGTTTTGTTTCATTTTCCATCTTTTCTCATTTTTTTCTTTTCCCTTAAAGAAGAAATAATCTAATCACCTTGAACATTATTCTAATGCTAGGAATCATGAAGAGGATCAAGATAGTAGGCTTTTGAGAAAAACAGATTAGCATCATAAAGCAGGATGGATTATGATGTAGAAATCATGCAAACCTCGATTAGATGCAGCATTAGCGTTTTAATTTTCCTAAGAATGACAAAAATATACGTACAGTGGAGTCTATCATTATTCTTTTTTATGGTACGGGGCTGGAGTATTCTCAATTCCAATTCATGTATTTTAGGGAAAGATTTTTCCTCTTTACCAATGATGGAAGGTACTTGCTGTAGCTAAAAGCCAGGTCCACTTTTATACCAGTTTGCTTATTTTAACATACTGATTTTTTATAGGTGTGTAGCAAGATATCATTTTTTCTCAGAAGCTTGTCCTGAATTAAAATAATAATATAGAGTCAAAGATAGTTTGGCTATCACCTTAGAAAATAGTGATTACCAAAGGTGATTGAGACAAAGGTTTCCCAGTAATTCAAAGGCAGCACATATAGGACATCCTTACTTGCAGGTTTTTCTTCTTCACTTATATCAACCAAAGAAAACACAGTAAAAACTTTCCCCTTTTAAATATTTATACTTCACTTCTAAAGCATCCTGAAGAATGGAACAAGTTACATGCAAAGTTCAGCATCAGCATTCTGAAAATACCCCAAAGCGCCTCATTGTCTGAATAGCACAGAGTCATTCTCTGTACTGGGTGAATCAACAAAATCAAAATAGCAAATATTTTCTGGAACCAGCTATGTACTATGTTTCATTAAGAAAGCTGGCGATTAAAAATATTTTGCAGCTATTACCATTAACTTCAAAGAGTCTGCAGTCTAAAGATGATCAAATTCATTGGCATGTTCATCAACATACATAGCAACAATTTTATTTTTTCTTTTTCCTGTTTTTCTTTTTTTTTTTTAAAGGTAGATAACATTGAGCTTGTGAGATTTTCCTGTCAAAACTGACATCTCTGGCTTTTCCTAAAACATAGGAATTTTTTCTTTTTTCTTTTTTCTTTTTTTTTTTTTGGTAGAGGAAGAGGTTTAGATATTGATTAGGTAACATCTTATACAGTTTAATTTAGCAAAGATAATTCAAGGTGTTCTCAGAATGCGGTTTCCATGAATGTGCATGAGTACAGGGCTTTTGCTATATGTTCTTTTTTCTATCTCCATTGCATTGGATATTGTGGCCATGATTCCTGGCATGTCAACTTCATTGGATATGAGATGTCTAGCAGATTAGGAGAACGTGCTCTGGTGTGTCTGACTAGGTCATGGGGGCATGGCCTGGGGTGCTGTACGTCATCCCTGACCCCTTCTTCTCTGGTGCTGTTTCTCTACTCTGCTTCCTGGTTTCAATGATCTCAGCAGCTCTTCTCCACCGTGCCTTCCACTGTGATGTTCCTGCCTTGGAGCCAGCCAACCATAGACTGAATCTTCTAAAACAATGAATGAAATTATACCTTTCCTCCTTCAAGTTATGTGTCTCAGAGATAGGAAAGTTGACTAATTCAAATACCGAGTAACACATAGTGATGTTTTAAGCAAAGAAGTCTTTAAGTGAATCAGGGAGTCAATGAAGCAATAATTTGTTCATTTACTCACTTCAAAAGCATTTACTTTTTATGATCAAGACACTTAGAAAAGAATAAACAGATCTTGTCTTCAGTGATAGGAAGGAGTACTGCTAGTAGTAGCCAAAATAAACATAATTATACTGTAATGTATATCATATGTGAAACAGGAAGGTATTTTAAAATATGGGATCTTCTTGGGGGCACAAAGGAGGAACGGTTAATTGTGAGTGGGGAAGACAAGAGCACAGTTGCGAAGAACCATGGATATAAGCCACATGAACAATGCAGTTAGGTTCCTACATATGGCAGGCACTACACCAAGTACGCAGTAAGGATTCAATAAATATTTTGTTTTTAAGAAAGAATTAGCATTAACCAGGCAAAGAAAAGCATTGTGAGCATGAAATATATCAGACCATGGGACCAACTTGTCCTAAGGTGTGGAAGAGTGAGTTGGGGTATCCTGGTAAATTAAAGAACTAAGTATGGTTAACTCAGGGTGCAAGAGAGTTGAGACCAGGTAGCAGGAAGCAGAAAATCATGAGGAAATTTCAATAATGAGCAAAGATGTGACATTTGTAATCTAAGGGTAAATGGATTCGTTAAAGGATTTTAAGAAAAATATTAATCTGATTTTGAAAGGTATCTCCTGGCAGAGTGAAGGAGTTGAAAAGTATCAAGGGTGGGAAATGATGTGATATAGGTGCACAGTGACCAGGGAATCAGACAAGACATGATAGGAGCTTGAGATAAGGCAACAATGGCCGTGATAATGTATTGGGAAGAAAAGGAGGTACAATATTTGTTTCCTCTGCCTCACATACTTTATACAGTACCACAGTGTATCAGTCAGCTTTCCTATTGCTGAGACAAATTAGCTGATACAACTTGAAGAAGGAGAGCTTTATTTGGCTCATTGTCTCAGCAGATGCAGTCCATGGTAGCCTTCTTCCAAGGCAGGAACGTCATTGCAGAGGGTGTAGTGGAGGAAAGATACTGACTCACCATAGCCAGCAAGCACAACAGGAGAATGATGCCACAGAAGAAGTGGTCTGGGACCATATGTATTACCTGAGGTCAGGCATCCATGACTCACCCAGACAGATAAAAACTGTGCTTTACTAATCGTCTAGGCATTTCCTAATCCAATGAAGTCGACCAGTCACACTTAACAGTCACAGGATACCTTATTTCTATGGCATACTATTCAAGTTTACTACATTTCTATCTATCTCTCCTAAATGTCTGAAGGCCATACATCTTTTAAGAATTGATAAACATTTTTCCTCAAACTTTTCTTTCCAATATACTAAAGTTTGATTAACTTCTATAAGCCTCTCAAACATTTTTTGAGATATTATTAAGAAATTAAAGTGTACAGTAATATATTGGTTCAGAAATGTTTCTGCTTGCAAACAATTGAGTTCACAAACAAAAGCATTGGATAAAATTTAACATAATGCATTATTAATCTTCCCTACATTATGGATGAATTCTCACTCTTTGGTTTGATTTTGTTTTTGATATCACATCTTTTAAAAGAAATAGTGAAGGGTGGAGGGGAGAAGGACGGCCAGGGGAATGAGCAAAAAATAAACACCAAGACCTGTCCTGTAAAGGTAGAAGGTCCCAATGATGAATGTAGCCGTACTGTGTACCTACAATGTATCAACAAAAATATTAAGAAAATAAAATTAAATTTATAAAAATTTAAAAAAGAACAGGCCTCTGTCATGCTGGAAACACATGAACTTAATTTTTGATTGTTTTCTCATGATTGCATTCAATTTAAAATTGTAGAAAATTACTAATAGATAATAGTCTCATTCAATGATACATATCACATTTTGTTTTTTGTCTTACTGAGATTTTTACTGTTCTCCTTCAAATGTTTCTCTTAAATATGGCTTCATTGGAGGATATAGCTCAGTTTCTCTGTTTCTAAGCACAAGAAAGCAATCTCCCGTGGGCTTTGTCTTTCCATATATTACATTTATCTAGTGATGGAGAGTCAGACTTCAACCAAATGATGGCAGAAAGACAATACCAAGTAAATGGCTGTGCTCAGCTCATAAAAATACAGATTTTAAACACGGTAATGACATGCTAAAACATATGTGCTTCAAAAATCACATTTATGTGAGTGTAAATATATCGGAGGAGAGAGGTGAAGACACATAAGAGCTGAGGCATTAGTAACACGATTCAGGAGGAAGAGATGCGGAGAGGCTGACTTACCACAGTACTAGGGTGTGCCGTGGTGAAAAGGGAGCCAAAGGGACATTCAAAAGAAAGAATTCACAGAATTATATGTAAAAATTGAAGCTTTGGTCCAGGAATATCCATTTTTCCATCTATCCTAGACACCTCCATGACACTGGATGAATGAGTATTGCGAATCAAATTTTCAGGAAAAATAGGATGCAAAATTTCTTTACAAATCATTTTCACAGTAAGACCTACTTTAACTTGAAGTTCGACTATGCTGAGGCAGCAGAGCAGGATAAGCAGGGGCTGGAAACCAAACTCCTTCTCAGACTAACAGAGCAGCTTGAGTTTAGGGAAGGTTGCAACAGCCTTGCTGATTTAATTTGTTGTGAAAAGTCCAGACAGTCATTTCTTTGTCTCCCAAATCACATGACTCCAAGTATGAGTTAGAAAGGTTTGTGTTACTGTAAAAAACAACTGAGATAATCAATTTAAAAGGAGGAAATATTTATTTTGGCTGGCGGTTTTGGAAGCTCTGCTCATGGTCACCTAGGCCCCCTGCTCCTGGGTCTGTGGGGAGGCAGAACAGTACAGTGGAGCGTACATGGTACAAAGCTGCTCACCATTTGGTGGCCAAGTAGCAAGGAGGGAGAGAGGTTGAGGTTAGTGCCCTCCAGGGAACGCTCCCAATACCCTGACTTCCTATCATTAGGCCCCAACTCCTAAGGTTCCAACACCTCCCAGGCTAGCAAACAAGGCTTTAGCTCATGGGCCTTTGCGAGACATTTAAGATCCATATGATTAACAAATTATACTGAAGCCAATCTTAGCTAGGAGATGAAAAAAAGAAAACAAAAGAAAAGAAAAGAAAAGCTCTACGGTAGAATACATTGTAATGGTTAGGAAAATATTCTCTAGAGAGTGATGTAAGGGGAGATGGTGACATAGAAAACACCAGACATCCAACTCCTCATCCAGGCAGCACCTGTATAACTATTTTGGAACTTTGAAGGGCGCTGGAGATGTCCATCATTTGGTGGGAGTCTCAGATGGTAAATTGTTATTAGTTGTGGTCGGTTTGGGGACTCAGGACAATAGCTCTATTATACAACCCTGAGGCAAGCAGCTGAGTGTGTCTTCATGGGAGAGGTGTGAGAAGCAGTGGGAGTCAGGCTGGGAAATGAGGCCCCTGCCCTCCAAACACTGCAGATCTGTGTCTGTCACCGGCAGCTGCTCCTGCTCTTCTGTGGGGCACAGACACAGCGGTGAGGAGCCACTCTTACAAACCTCACACTAGTGCTACAAAGCCCTCCTCTCTGGTTGTAGTGACTTCAAGGGGATTTAATGATCCTTTTTTTCCTTCATTTTACTGTTTTTCTCCTCTGTAGACTGAAACAAGTAAAGACAAGGTATTCAAAAGTAATCACATATAAATGGGAGCATATGTCATATGCCAGCAGAAGAAATGGGCTCATAAAAGATCAAGAAGACCTTGAGTTTACAACTCAGGCTTGGAAAAATAAAATAGTTTGATCAACAACAACACCAGTAGCAAAATGCATAAGTCCTACAAAGATAATTATCTGATCTCTAGAGGTACCGTATTAAAATATCTATCCTTAAACAACAAAACTACAAGTCATATAAAGGAACATTAATGTAGACACTTTACAGAAAATCAAGAAAAACTATTCCTGGGAAACATCAGATAGCCATTTTTACTAGATAAAGACTTCAAAACAGCTGTCTTATAATTCTCAAAATCTAAAAGCAGAGATGAATAAAGAAAATGCAGATTAACAGAATTTAAAAATAGAGATAGAAAAAATAAAAGACACCCCCCCACACAATTCTGCCTGAAAGGTAATACCATGAAAATTAAAAATGCACTAGAGGAATCTCAAGAACAGATTTCAGTAGACAGAAAAAAGGATCAGTAAACTTAAAGATAGGAAAATCAAAATTATCTTGTTTTAGTTAATGACAGAAAATATACTGAAGAGTGAACAGAACCTAAAAGACTGTGAGATGCTACTAAGACAACCAACATATATATTGTGAAGTTCCTAGAAGAGAAAGAAAAAAAGAGCAAAGGATATCATTTGAAAATGATTATTGAAAACTTTCCAAATATGATAAAAGACCAAAAATATTCAATGTCTGTAAAATCCCAGTAAAATAAATCCAGAGATATATATCAAGATACACTAATCAAACTGTTAAAAGTAAAAAAAAAAAATCTTGAAAGCAGCATTATATAGAAAGGATTTATAGTAAGGTTATCAGTAGACTTTCCTTCAGAAACTTGGAAGTCAAAAAGAAGTCAGTTGATGTGTTCAAGTGCAGAAGGGAAAACTAAAAACCAAAACCAAGAACCTTATATTTTCCAAAACTATTTGTCAAAACTGAGGGATAAGTAAATACACTGCAATGTAAAGAAAAGCTCATAGAATTCATCATAGCTATGTCTATCATGCAAACAATTCTAAGAGAAATCCTCAGGGTGGGGATAAAAGGGCTGAAACAAATTCAAAACTGTGAGAAGGAATTAAGATCTCTACAAATGATAACTATACAATTAATTCTAAAAGCAAGTGTTGTTGCAATTTTGGCTTACATTTTTCTGCATGATTTAAGATGCAAATGCATAAAAATTATTAATCTGTTTTTGGTTATTCAATACATACAGAAACAGCTTCAAGATATTAATAAGTGAAAGGAGTGTAGGAGTCCAGTTTTGTTATTGATATTAAGCTTGAATAAATTCAAAGTACAGTGTTATACCTTGATATTAACATGATCCTTGTGGTAGCCATGAAGAAAGTAGATGTAGAACATGAACAAATTTTGGAGAATTCAGTACCTCATTTTCAATTACGGACAGCCAGACAGAAAGTTATAGTATCACAATCACTGCTGTTTAAGACAGTTCAGAAAAAAAATCTCAATCTATAGGGATCTGATAAAAATATTTCTTTGATCAGAATGGAGTTGGTCTATATATTTTAGATCTCTCCTGAATCCAGGCTTTGTCATTAATATTTCTTATGATCCACGAGCGTTACTTTTTCAATAGAGTGATTAGTTGGGGTGTAGACTTCCTTCAAAAGGTCATTGTCTTGAAGCTGAAGAACTTTTGGGAAGTGATTCCATAAAGAGGGCTCGTGTATGATGAATGGATTAATCTATTGACATATTAGTGATTTGATGGCATTTTGGGAAGCCAATGAAAACTAGGAGGTGGGGCCCAACAGGAAGGAGTGGTTCACTGGGAGTGAACTGAATCTTGTCCTCAGCTCGTTCCTCTCTTCTACTCTCTTTTTCACCTGCCATGAAGTGAGCAGCTGTGGCCCACCCCGTTCTCTCTTCTACAGACTCAAACGATGGCGTCAGGTGATGACGGACCGAAACCTCTGAAACTGAGCCCAAAGAAACCTCCCATCCTTTAAGTTGATTTGGCACAGTGTCGGAATATTGACTAACATGATACCTAGTATCAGCATGCGTGGAACTTTCTTTGTGAAATTGTGTGGGTATGTAAGCACTGATGTAGGTTGCACTATCTTTTCACAGATATTTGCTATCAATTGCTGTAGATAATTGGCCTTCACCAGCATCGTCCCTAACCAAACTTTGGCTGATGCTGTGTGAGTGGAAGGATGTATTGCATTTCTAGGCAACAGACGTAAGAACCAGCATATGGATTATCACAGCCTGCCTTTCTCCTGGCCAAATTTATACCTTTGATTATTTCATGGAACCAGAAAAAGTAGATTATAATAGTAAATGATAGAAAACGTCTTAATTTTAAGGGTAAGCATTTTTTAAAATTTCTGAGTTATGAATGTGTTACCTGTTTATACTGAGATGTGAGATAAAATATAGTTCTTACTGTGATTCCATTTTGAAAGTTCTTGAGAAGCAAACTAGAGTTTAGAAACAAGAAGGGAGTATTTTGACTTTTATGCTTGTATTAGTCAGCTTTCCCGTCCCTGAGACACAGCACCCGATATTCACAATTTAAAGGAGGAGGGGCCTAACACGCCTCACTGTCTCAGGGTTTTCAGTCCACGATCAGCTGACTCCAAGGCAGAAGGGCATGGTGGAGCAAGGCTGCTCAGTTTACGGTGCCCAGGAAACAGAATGGGTAACAGAATCAGAGAGGAAGGAAAAAGAGACCAGAAATAGTACCCAAGGCCAAGTCTCCGCGACTCACAGATACACTCAGTAGGGTGTTCTGCTAATATCCCGGTCAGTTCTCAAGCCAGTTAAGTTGACAACCCACCTTACCTTGTCAAGGTTGCTTTAGAAAGCAGACAGAAAGAGCAATTAATTCACATGATACAAGCTACAAAGTAGTCCATGTATTTCAGGGACAGCTGTGTGATTTAATCCAATTAAGCTTGTCCCTCAACAATTATCTTACCTCTGAATAGTATAAAAGAGACTTTCTAGTTGTCAGATGTAATATTACTGTGCATTTGGTCTCTGGTCTCAGTCACATCTTTGAGGAGTTGTGTTGGAGGGATCAGAGACACTACAGACAATGTCTGTTTTCAGTGAACGTGCTCCAGAATAGCTCGGATGTCCTTTTGCTCAGGCCATGTGAAAGGGGCGACTGGAAACTAAAAGGAACGATCTGACTTTTGAAGGCTTCTCTGCCTCTTCAGTTCTAGGACTCTGTATGTGTTCAGCCTCCCGGCCTTCAGGACTGAGCACAGGAGGCCTGGCTCTGTCCTTGACCTCCTGATTCCTGCCCTTCCTGTTATCAATACCATTTGTTTTCCCATAGGGAAGCACAAGGCTTCCAGCTGCTGTCAGAAAATGCCAGTCTCTGCATCCATTTTCCACTTCTTAGTTATTTAGGACATGACTAAATCGTATGAAGCTCAAGGGAGAGAATTTAAGGAGAGCATCCTCTCTGAGGCTGTCACAGCAGGAAATCAAGGAGACAGAGTGTCAGGAGAGAGCAGCTACTGATGAGGGCTAAAGAGCTGTCACACTCCTCCCAGAATGCACTGTGCTGAGCAGGGCCCTGAAGGGCATCACACTCGGGGCAGCCTATCACAGTGCTCAGATGCTGGTCTCCTAGGGGTCACCTGGGTGGCCTTGATGACCCAAATCCTCTCTACCATGCAAATCTGTCCACCTGTATCTGGAAATACAAGCAAAGTACTTTGCTTGGAGAAAAATGAGGCCGACTCAGGCAGGAGGTGTTCTATTATTTATATAAGCATTCTGATGGCAGGTCTGTGTGATCACAGCTCCTGTCATGTAGAGAAACGTGCGATTCAAGGCAGCAGACATCTACTGCGGGACTTGTTATGTGGCGGACCTTGTGATGTGCTCAGTACTTACAAAGATGAAGGGAGCATTCCTTAGGCTTTGTGCATGTGCTTGTGCTCTGGGGGGGTGGGGATCAGGCACAGAAGCAGATCATTCCCTGGTAGTGCTGCCAGGACCAAGGTGCAGGTCCGCAAACAGTGCTAGAATCTGTAGAAGGAGAAATTGAACATTTGTAGGTAAAGCGAGGCTTCTCCCTCTCCAGTTTTACTTAAAACCATCATTCCTTATCTGTTTTCTTTTGAAAGCAAAGGAGTATCCTAGTAAATGAAATGCCTAAAAAGTGTAAGGAATTAGAGTTCTTTAAATTCTTGGTTAATTCAGGAGAACTAGCATCACCGTACGTGGTTCTCATAAATCTTAATGTTAAAAAATAATAAATAACTCAATGTTATTTTACAACATGATATTTTATTGATTCATGTATTTCACAACAAAAAACTTGGCAGTACTATTCTCCGCAAGCATAACAATTAATGATTTAAATGAATGACCTGTATTAACAGTTGTTGCAGAAATATAAGCAAATATTAAAATTCTACGCTTATCACAGATGCAGAAGAACAGAATGTACAAAGATTATGTGAAGCACGAACGCTTTTAACTGATGAAACTGTAAACCCAGGAGGGCAAGGATGGCTGTCTGCCTTGTTCCCTGCTGAATATAGCAGAAAGATTCATGTTTGAAACGTGTTGTTGTTCAATAAACTGTTCAATCACCAGCCCATAATTATAGGTCATAGAGTAGTGTCATTTAAAACAGATTAATACACAGTATTACTTCTCCCTGGGATGCTTAAAAATATATTGCCTAAAATGAAAACATTTAGTAGGCACAAATTTCAGGTAGCAGATGTGTTCACTGAATGTGCACTGAACATTGTTTGAATGCAGCTTATTTTTCTAGTTCCTCTTCACCATATTCTCACTCCAGTGACTTTCCTTTCTGTCCCTCACCACAGAAACCACTTAATGTGCATGATATTAAATGTTCTACCAATAAAAATCCAAGTAAGGCAAGGAGAAAACACTCAGGCAAATTGTTCATATAAATCATTGTAGAAAAACATTGAAAAACTTCAGCCAAACAAATCTTTGGTGGGAATACAGTCATAGTCTTGAATATATAAGTTGAAATCTAAAGAAAAATAAAGGTTGAATAGAGTATCAGAATGGAATTAAAATGTCAGATGTTCTAACATAGGAGAAAACATCAAAATATAGAAATAAAATGAGAGTCAAATAGTACAGTTTTGAAATTTTTTAAATCTAAGCATCGAACATGATCAACTAAATTGATAAAAACAGTAGTATAAGTTTAAGGATTACAAAGTAAAGAATATAACATTTTTGAAAAAGTTGAGCAATGAAGGGTGAGGAGGAAATAGTTAACATATAAACTGAAAGAGTATAAAAAGAATTCTATATAGATATAATGGTGACTACTAAAAATAGCTATGTACACATATGCACAAAACAATAAAAAAAAAACGTCTTAAAACTGTAAAAAGTAGCAGAAATTATATAATAAACAGAAAAAGCAAAGGAAAAATGATGTTAATGAATGTGATTAAGCTCTATTAAAGGAAAATGTTTATCCTGCATAACAAAGCAACAACTCCGTGGTGTGCAAATGTCACACAACAAAGTTCTTTCAAAGTGCTAAAATAAAGACTGGATAATAGGCTACCAGGAAAACAGTAAAACACAGCAGGCATTTTTATTGCACAAAGTGGATTTGGAGCTAAAATTATTAAATAGCACAAAGAAACAAAAATTACTCTGACAGAAGGTAAAATTCATAATAGAGATATAACACTTAACTATCTTTGTACAAGGTAACATTGCAGTAGTTATTTAAAGCAGAAATTATAAGAAATATAAGAATACACAGAATGATTAATATTAGAAAGTTTGTACAACCAGAAAAGTTGGTTCTGAATTTTACTTTGGAAAACAATTTTTAAAAACTCAGAAAAAGTGCATTAGTGAAGAAAGACTCAGCCTGCTAAGTGTCGAACTGTACTACCAGGCTCTATAATAAAGAGCCACACAGGCCAGTCAATCCTTGACTGGATCTCCAGAAAGAAAGGACATTACAGACACAGACTTAAATGCTATAGGAATTCAAAATATGATACAGTATACCAGAGGGTTAATTTTTTTTTTTACTAAGTAATGTTGCTACCGCATAGACTTTAGAAGTGGCTATTATTTAAAAATAAACAAATTTACAAATAACCTCCAAAACAAAAACAAATAAGAAGTGTTGGCAAGGATACAAAGTAATTGGAACTCTGTGTATTCATGATGGGAATGTAAAATGATACACCCACTGTGGGAAAACAGACTGCCAGTTACTAAAAACCATTAAAGTAGAAATATCATATTATCCAACAATTACACTATTGCATATATACCTCAACTGAAAGCAGGAGGTGGAAGATGCCTTTGTACAACCATGTTTATGGTAGCACTATTCACGATAGCCATTCACAGAAGCAAACCAGGTGTCTACTGACAGCTAAGTGGATAAGCAGTAAGTGGAATCCACAAATAATGAAGTATTGTTCAAACTTAAAAGGAAAGTAAATTCCAGCACATGCTGCATGCGATGGATTGATGGATCTTTAGGACATTATCAAAGTGCAATAGGCATCTCAAAAAGACACATATTATATGATTACTCCTATATGATGTTCCTCAAGGAATAAATTCTGAACATACAGTCTACCAAAAAATGTTCACACACTTCAGCAGTTTGCTGTACTAATGAACATCTAGAAGGTAAAGGCCATCACATTAAGCACTTCTTGTAATTATAGAGGCCAAAGCTAACTTGCATTAGTCTTGCGATGTTTCAATAAATTTAAAATTAAAGTATTGATCCAAGGCTTTTATTTTCCTCGATGTATACAATTTTTGTCAGTCTCTGTAGAATGGTTATTGCTAGGTACCGAGTTTCCAAAATTAAAAAAGTTCTGCAGGTGGATGGTGAGGATGCCTTTGTAATAATATGAACCTACTTTTATGCCACTGAATGATACACTTTAAAATAGTTAGGATGGAGGGCCGGGGATTTAGCTCAGCGGTTTGGTAGCCTGCCTTGCAAGTGCAAGGACCCAAGTTTAATCCCTGGTACCAATAAATAAATAAATAAATAAATAAAATAAATAAAATTAAGTGGAGATTTAGCTCAGTGGTGCCCCTGCCTGCCTTGCAAGCGCAAGGTCCTGAGTTTGATCCCTGGTTTAAAAAAAAGAGAAAGAAACAAAGTTAAGACGGTAGTATTCATATTATGTGAGCTTTGAAACAAAAGTCGTACATGAAAATTAAGACAACTGATAGCCATCTAGGAAACATTTTTTTAATTTATTAAATTTGTTGGTGCATTTTAAGTATATACAATTAATCATTGGGAATTTGTGCTTTATATGTTATATCTTGGTTCTTATTTTTTTCTCCATTTCCCTTCCCTCCCTTCAATCCTTCCACCCTTGCCTATTTACAAAGACTTTGTTTCCAAAGCACTCCAACAGGAAAAAAAAAAAAAAGGAAAAATTTTGATCCATGTTTCATGTACTAGATGTACTTGAAAATCATCCAAATATATAAAAGCAGTTTTAAGAGGAAATTTATATCAATAAATGCCTACATCGAAAAAGAAAAGGCAACTCAAATAAAAATCCTAATGTCACCAGAAAAAGAAAGAAAGATGAAAAGAAAACCTATTTTCAAAGTTAGCAGAAGGAAAGAAATAACAAAGACCCTACTAGAAATAAATGAAATGAAGATAACAAAAGGTCAAAAAATTAAGTTTGTTTTTCTTCAGAAAACTAAAGGAAATTGACCATCCTTCAGACTTAGAAAGAAAACACTTGAGTGGAATCAAAATTTTAAAAGAAATAGTTATAATACTGTGTAAGGAAATTGAATTCATAATTAACGCTTTCTAATCAAAGAAATTCCATACTAAACTGATGAATTCTACAAAATATTTATAAAGAACTAGTACCAATGTTTTTTTAAACTCCCCAAAAATTGAAGAGGAGGAAATACTTCTAGATATATCTTGCCAGACCAACATTACCTTGATATCAAAGACAGATGACGGAATTTTGAAAGTAAAAAATCACTCTGTGAATAAATGGAATATTAAAATTAAAGATGGAGCAATTCTTTGTTGCCTTGGAGTGAGTCTTTCTAGCCAAATTTCTCTACCTAAAAATACTGCATGTAACCCTACAGATTTTACATGGTGTAAGGAGAGTTAAAAATAGAGTCAGCACAGAAAAAACATTTGTGATCATTTCACAGATTAACTTCCTTCAACATAGAAGGAGTAGACAATGATGGTCTCCAAACCCCACTGGAGAGAGACAGGCACAGAGCTGAGTGCTTCTCACAAGTTTTCTTTGGTCTCTTTTAATCCAGACCACCGTGCCTAACTCCCAGCACCCCACCATAAGCCACCGGCAGCAGCCCTCAGTCATCTGGACAGATTTCTTCCTATTGCATCTACCTGGTAGGGGCAGTTTATGGATACCATGTGTGACTGTTCTTCCTGTGTTCTTCAGTCTTGATGTTGAGACAGGCAGTTGAAGTTAGATGGTCTTCTTGTCAACTCTCAGCAGTAAATATCTTATTTCCACGGACAGGAATTCAACTTCCATCATCACTGATTTCCGACTACCCTTGATTTATGTAAAAGTCACTAAAGTATTAAAAAGAAAAACTTTGCAGCAAAGGCTCAGCCACTGGAATCATCAGCGCCGTGCATTTGTTTTGTCTGGATGTCACTAGGGCCACACTGGGACCCCTGAATCAAGGCCTTGGTTCCTGGGTGTACTGCACTGCCTTGCTCTTGACATCCTATCACCTGAGCAGGTGCTAATCCCAAGCGGGGATAGACATCGCTCCACTCTTGAGGCTGAATGAATTGCACCTCCCCACTCACTGCTGAGTAAGGATGCTCCATTTCTATCTTTCTTTGCTGGATGCAAGCACAACTCATGCAATGGCTCAGGCCCTGGGAAAGCATAACCCAGAAATAAAGGCATTTTAAAGCAACTCCTGCTTTGCTAGCAGAATTCTTTAAAACAACGAGTCATAAATCAGACGCAAAGCTTAAATGTTGCATGGTTTCTCTTAAATGACAAACTCAAAATATAAAGAGAAAGGCAAAAGATAGATAATAGGAAAAATGGAAAATAGATTTTTTTTGAAAGGGAAGAGGACCAGGAGATGGAGGGAGGGTGGGCTGAGGGGAGGGGAAGGGGATGAAAGGAAAGAATTAAGGAGCGCCACGTGCGTGTAACAACACTCCAAGAGAAATGCATCGCAAACGGGTATTCATGGAAAGTAAATACTGAAAGAAAGAACAAGAGATTGGATGAAGTATTAATACACATTAATGCATTACAAGGTGCATGAATATTTTACCCTGTTACAGACATTACAGAAAATTGAGTTAAAATCATGCTCAACTGATTTCTTGTGTACATATTTAAATTCAGGCCTTGAATATTATATTTTCAAATGTTACTTTGACTTACAGGTTTTTTATTAAATTTTTTTCCCTCATCCATTTTCTATAATTATTTAAGCCTCTTCCCAACGACCTTTTGGTTTCAAGCAAGAAATCTGAGATAAAGCCTTAAGATGGAGCTGTACCAAATGCATTATTGAGGTCATATTGTAAAATTTAAACTCGGAATTTTATTATCTTGTTAGGCACAGATAATTGAATATAAAAATGAAACATGCCATTGTCTTGTTACTTTTAAAGTTGGAACTAAGTTATTTTATCAATTTTAACAATACTTAGATGTTAGAATATAGAGTCACATTCAAGAAGAGGTCATTGAATAAGGTTGTGAAAACAGATTAAAATGCTACAGCATTTTATAGTTCCTCTGCACATCCTTTTCCTTCATTTAGTTTTATTTTCCCAAACACTGTATTACTGTGCTACTGATTATACTTTGACAGAATTCAGCAATAACAGTTTCATAAGAGAAAGACAGTCACTGAAGAGTTTCAAACCCTATGATTTGTAAAATACAATTTCATTTGGCTGTTTTTGTAGAATCCACCTGTAAGACTAGCAAGGACACACTTTTACAAAGAAGTATGCATTTTTATACCTTCTTGCTTCACTCGGATTCTGTTTTGGAGAACTTGGGAAACCATGGACCCAGACAATAATGATGGTAATTTAGAGACTTCGAGAAAGAAGACTGAGTTAATAAGTTAATAAAAGTATAAGTGTAACCCAGCAAAATTGAAGCCAACATTTCCATATTAGGATTCAAATTATCCAATTTAGCTGTCAGCAGTAGACAATTAATGTGACTGCCAAATCCATACTTATTGTATTCATATGCCAACTAGTCTTCAGTGAACTAATAAAAAAGCCATTTATATCATATTTATGTGTATATCATATTATACCTATTTGTAGGATGAATCCTTTTAAAATTCAAGTGAGAAAATGTCATTCCTCTCCACGGATACCTTGAACATCTCTGCATCTCAGAGTAAAAGTCCAAATCCTTAGAATAGTCTCTCAGGTTGTGCATGGTCAGGATCCTCTTCACCCCAGGTCCTCTCTGACCTCATATCTTGCTTGCTATCAGTTACTGATGAAGACCTACACCACCTCAGGGCCTTTGCACACCCTGATCCTTTCACTTCCAATGCTCTTCCTGGATGTATGCAATGACTTCTTCCGTTACTATCACTGCCTTCTTGTGTTAGTGTCTTTTTTTATGGTACTACGGATCACACTCAGAACCGTGGGCTTGCCAGGCAGGCTCAGTGTCGCTAAAGTATATATCTCTGGCCCCAGTGCTAATGTCAATGCCACCATTTCAGCGAGGACATTCCTGCAGAGCCTGTTTTACATACAATGCACTCTCAATACCCCTGAGTGATGCACTTTTCCATATTTACCACCATCTAACATAGCAATGCTGAACATATCTGATTATTTGTGTCTTTTTTCCCTAGGTTGTAAGTTCCAGGTGATTAGAAATTTGTGTCTATTTTCATCACTGCTGTATAGAAGAATCAAACATCTTAACAGATACACCAATTAATATTTTTTTTAAAAAATAAGTCAAAAGTAAATTGAACACCTCTATTTCTAGTCATTGTATGCTACATTTCTGGACAATCTTCTCAGTACATCACCTAGAAATTTTAGACTGAAGATGACAAACATTTGCACAAAAACATAGTCAGGCTCAGAAGAAAGTAAGACATTGACTAAAAATTTAACTGGAGCCATATATTGAAGAAAGCATTTGCCTTTCAAAGGAACCAAGAATTTAGGTTTTAATTCATTGCAAAATGAAAAGACCTGAAGACAGATAAGCTAGAGATTTGCAATAGTTGAAAGTTGCCTATGTAAGTCTCCCCATTAGCAAGCAAACTGTTTTTGTTTTTTTGTTTGTTAGAACATTTCAAGCCTATATATGGATAAAGAAAAATTAAACTATTTAACCTTGAGTGCAAGTAAACATGAATGTAATATTTGATTTTACACCGTTACCTGTGTGTGACCTTAGAAAAGGCTTTAATCTGTTCCCAGGTGAATGATAACCCTGCCACAGTCACTGAAGATGGTGCATCCTGAGATTACTGGGGATCGATATGGACACAGCATCATAAAACTTCCGGCCAACGAAAGAGGTCATTGGAAAGCACGGATGACAGAAAAATGACACATTAAGTACAGAGGACATAAAATTAAACTGTATGTTACTTAAAGATAAATATAGAAGCTAGGAAACAAAGGAATAATATTAAAATCTGAAAGAATATAAATGTTGATCTATAACTGAAAGCTCCCTGTGAACTCTTTTAGAAGAATAAGTGAGACTTAGAAGAATTTTCAGATAAATCAGAGCTGCCATTGTATTTATCACTGATAAGACCTCAAAAAAACTTAGAATAGATTTACATTATCAATTAAATTCAGAGAATAAAATTTAAATACAAGAAAAATGGTATTGCTCAATTGACAAGCAAATTTAAGCAGATACTGAGTATATGAAATAGTGTCAAAATGGTGAATTTTAAGATTAAAAATGAGACTAGAGAAGATTTGAATCCAGTAGATGTTGCAATAGATTGTTATAATCAAAGTTAAAATATTTCTATTATCCTCACACTGGTTGGGAAGGAACAAAATAAAGGTCATGAGAAATATTAGAAAATTCTCTCACCTCTAAAAGCAAACATTCTAAGGATAATTTCCAAAAGAATTTTAAAAACATAAATTAGGAAGGAGGGTGAAATGAGAAGGTGAAAGACTAGGTTAATCCAAAATAAGACAGAAGAGTGGTAAAAGAATAAACAAAAATAAAACATACATAGAAAAGATGAACAATACAGAAACAATTTCAAATGTATTAATTAAAACTAGCTTAAATACCTCTGTTATACAGTTAAAATAAAGAATCATGTTGGGGATTTAAGAAATAACAATTTTGCTCATAAATTACTAAAGAAAAAAAGCAGAAATACACTATCTAAAAGATAAATTAAAAACATACAAAAAGTTAACTTTTAGATGAAAGTTTGTAAAATGGTATCATGGGTAAATACTAACCCCAAACATCCACTGTGTAAGGTAAGATGAACTCTCAAGCAATAATTACCAGATAGGAATGAAGAAAGGAACTGAACAGTGATAAAAAATTAAAATGGACTTGAATAATATGGCAGTTCTAATTGTATATGAATTAAGCGATACGTGGGGATATCTGTTGTATACTGTTGTATGTGGAATTCTAATACAAGTTGCTCAGTAATTATCCAAGCAGGCAGACAACACAAAAAGAGTGTATAGATCTATAGCTTATTTAGTAGGCTCACAAAGACACAGCACCCATTAGACAGTATGCACAGGGGTCACTAATGAAGACTGACTAGGAATCAATGCACAAAGAGACCAGTGACATGTTCTTATTGCAATCACACAGAATGTATGTCCTGATCACCCTTCAATTAAGGGGTTAATAATAAAAAAGTTAATTGAAAAATAGAAATAATTAGACATTTGCAAGTGACTTAGAAGTTGAATAAAGCAAAGGATATAGGAAAATAATGATACAGACAGTAAAATAAGTTTACATGAAAAGAAACCACAAGACCAGCAAAGCTGAATATTTGTCCCAAGAATTCCTAATTATATAGAAAAATCTTATATGAATGTAGAAATGAGTAATAAAAATATACATAATTGAAGAAACAGCAGAAGTTGTGAAATAATATATAATATGAATTACTACATGGCAGTTAACTTGAAAAATTGCAAAATATGCACAATCTTTCTAAAAAAATAGAGTCAACCAAAAACAAACTTAAGAAATATGAAAACAAAATGCATATATACCTGAGGCTTAAACGTTCAATATGTAACTCATACATTCCTTTTAAAAATCTCATTTTGTCTCAGTTTCACCTCTTGTTTGGCTCCAACTCTCTCCTCAAATTACTAAGTTTCTCTTGGAGCTTATTTTCTTCAGGAAACCATGTAACTTAGTCGTAATTTTTAAATAAATGTTGAATTTCTATCCATATTTCCATCAACTCTTTTCATTTCCATTTTTTTTGTTCATTGAATTTTTCAATTTCAAATTCATGATGCAAGATGTTTTTAGTTAACTCAAATTCTTTTTTAAAGTGTATTTAATTTGACTTGCAGTGCCATCTTAAAAGTTTCTTCTGCTTGCTGGTTATTTTTTGGAGGGGGTCAGAGAGAGTTTTTTTGTTTTTTTTTTTGTTTTGTTTTGTTTTTGTTTTAGACAGGGTCTCACTATGTAGTTGAGGCTGCCCTGGAACTCACTATGTAGCCCAGGCTGGTCTTGAACTCTCAGCGATCTTCTGCCTCAGCCTCCCGAGTGCTGAGTGCTGATTGTTTTTTTTTTTGTTTTGTTTTGTTTTTGTTTTAGACAGGGTCTCACTATGTAGTTGAGGCTGCCCTGGAACTCACTATGTAGCCCAGGCTGGTCTTGAACTCTCAGCGATCTTCTGCCTCAGCCTCCCGAGTGCTGGGATTACAGGCGTGTGCCACCACGCCCGGCTCAGAGAGAGTTTTATTAGATGAGTGGTATTGAATCTTTTTCTGGTATTTTGTAATAATAAATTGTATAGGTTACCGTCCAGTACCCCAAACAATACTTTCATTCTTCCTCCCTTCATCCTCCCATTATTAAAGGGCACCTCTACCCTTATTAATATCTAATTTTCTTCTTCTGAAGCCATAAATTCAATGATTTCACCTTAAATTGAATGTATTTAAACATCCATTAACTATTGTCTATGGCCTGTTCTACTTGTAGGAATTTTTCTACCAATGACAAATTTCTCATAGTCACTTAGATCATTACTGGCCCTTTCATTGGCTCTCCTCTCATCTGTTCCTGTTGGTTTTTTTCAGGGTGATGTGGGAGCAACAGAGTTTCTCCTTTAGAAGATGGAGTTTTAAATTTTTCTACTTAAATTAGTTTTGAAGTGTGGACATTCTTGGTCTTCATATTGTACCAATGAATTTTTTCGTGTCATTTTATTTTTTTCTGTTTGTTTTATATTGCTTTTCTAAGAAATATTGAGATAATGGAGTGAGGCAGCTGCTACTTTCTTCTCCTCCCAGAAGTCCCCAGGATTTCCTTTCACAGCAGGTAAGGATGACATTGTCCCTTTGGGTACCACAGGGCAGGCAAGACTCACAAAGGGTAGCTTGCCTTCAACATTATGTTGGGAATAAAGCAAGTAAAGGGGGTTGATAGTCTGAGAAAAGCACAAAAAGTATATTTTATGAAAGAACAAAAATCCTGTCAGAAAAGACATCAGAACTGACCCTAATTTAAATGTGATTAGAAGTCCTAATATCTTTATCAACCAAGTCAGAGATATTTAGGATACAAAAACTCAATTTTTTCTACATTCTCAAAGGCTATATCTTAGGTAGTAAATTAAAGATCTATATTTTTAAACTACTTTTATTTCTGTAAAAACAAGTCTTGAAATACTGCAACCTGCTAGTAGGCTACATGAATAGGAAAAAAGGAAGCTGGCCATAATAATAGTGCCAACTAATTAACTATATGAAGAGGTAGCAAAGGAGAGACAGGATAGGGTAGGAGATCACAGAAGACAACTTTTTTTTTTCTTCAAACAAATGACATTTATAAAAAGGAAAAAAGAAAAATATTTACAAGATAGCCATTCCTTGAGTCGTTCCCTTCCCTGTCCAGCTTCTCCTCAGACCCCATGATTGAACTGGTTGGGGGTAGGCAGCAGGACAGCCTCTCTCAGGTGAGGTCAGTAGCATTAAGGGGCAACTTTGGGTGTTGTAGCAGCCTCGATGTCTCTGGAGTCCTTTCACCTTCTTCTGTCACTATGTTAATAGCCACACCCATATGTTGAATGTAGTTTTCCCTCTTTGTGAAAAGATCATCCTTGAGGATTACAGAAACCTGCTGCACATCAGTGCTCTGGCCAGGGAGTCAGTGGTTATCGATACTGTGCTAGAGCCAGACCAGAACTCCCTCATGATCACATCCTCATTTTTTTGGTCCATACTTCCCTGAATGACAGAGGTGGTGAAGTCCGAAGCATGCATCTTCTCAGTGAGACAATCACCCTTCCTCTAGTGTTAAGATGACTGCCTGGGCACTGTCCCAGGGCTTTACACAAGTCACACAATGTGTCCACCTTCCATTCCTCTCGTTGAACTTTGATGCCTTCAAGGTCGACTCTTCCTTCTTGACGAGAATTTGAACGAACTTCTTGGTCACCTCTAGCACATCAGAAGGCAGTGTAGCTGACAACAAAACCCACCTGGTTGTTGGTGAGCTTTTGGAATATGTCATAAATCTGGTCCTCGAATTCAGGGCTCAACATTTAACCAGCTTTATCTAACATAAACATCTTGATGTACTTGGAGGACAGGTATCTCCATGTAAGCATTCCAGACAGGGCCAGGAAGCTTCCGCCTGTAGCTTCTGTACCTCAGCACACACAATGGTGCCCTCAGTATAGCAACGACACAAGGCACTCATGTAATCGCCAGATGCCATGACCACCTTCTGTATCTGCTGAGCCAGTTCTTGAGTGGGAGCCGGAATCAATGCCCGAGTAACCTTTAGAGCTAATTCAATTTGCTGCAGAATGGATGTGGCAAATGTATCTATTTTCCAGTCCCAGACTGGGCTTGAGCGATCGTGTCATAACCTGTGTAACAAGGAAGAATGGCATGTTGCTGGACAGCAGAGGGTTTCTCAAAACCATAGGTGTAGACGCCCGAGAGCAGGGGCTCCGAGAGGTTCACGTCATCGAAGCTGCCAACAATCTCATTCGTTACTCCCCATGATGCCTCCCGGTTCCATCCCCCTCTGGGCCGTTGCCTCTGGATCAGGAATCCTGACTCGAAGACACGAACGATCCTTAGAAACTGACAAGCTTTGTTTGTTTCATTTTTTTCTAGAAAATTTATAAAAGTCATTTAGATTTCTAGGCTCAATAATGAGTAACAAAATGAATTTTCTATGTTTCTTTTTACTTCTTGAAATCTAATTACATTTATCCTCAGTTTTCTCTATATTAAAAAACTTTGTCTTAGAAAAAAATAGAGATGTCAACCAGACCCATTTGAGAGAGTATCCTCATTTATTTTTATATATGGACACAAGGATTTATTTTTATACTTAGATTTTGTTGCAGATACCTAATAAAATAATTGTAGAACATTTCACAAATTAAGAATTCTGCAAAGAATACCTTATGAAGCCAATGTTTCTTGTAAATGAAGACTGCAGTTGTTGATTACTGAAATTCTGGCTGAGTGCTTTTCTACAGATATATAGGTACAGAAAAAAATAAGAGAAAAATCTAAATTGCTAGTTTACTTAGATATTCCCACAGTAACCCTCTACATAGCTAATTATGACTAAGAAGATAGATCATTTCTTTTCCAAATAAAAAAAGTCTATCATGATAAACACAATAAAATATGATTAAAATATCTATGAATTGGTATTTAAAATAAGAACCAAGATGAATTATATAAAGGTGAAAAATTCCAGTGATGAATCATTATATTGTGTACTTTAAATGCACCAATAAAATTAATTTTTAAAAAAGAATCGTGTCTCAAACAATGTAATCAATATTAGTAGCTTAAATATTAGAAGAGTGGGTTTGCAATTTCTAAAATTGAAAGCTGTAAACCAAAGATAATTCCTCAGAACCATCTCAACTTCATGGCCTCAAACTAAAGGACTGAGGTAGAAAGCAGGAAGGAAACAAAGTGAGCTCTCTTCTTAAAGTAGCACCTGCATTGAAGGTGAGTGTGTTACTGTAGGAAGCTCTTGTTTTCAACGCCAACTCTGAAGTTTTCCAATAAAAGAAAAACAATCGTTTTCTCTTTTTCTCCACCTGTCTAACAAATTCAGTTCTAAAAGAAAACTAATACGACAGACATTTGTAATTTGTAAACTCTGACATTTCATGGGTTCCCAATACTCTAGTAAGAACTTATATGGTATTTTTGAGACTAAATGTACTTATAAAGTACTATAGAAACAAAATCTAGAATTCAAACTTACAATAAATAAAAGGAGTAATTTATTGATTACCAACTTTTATATAATGGATAATGAGAAAATACTTGAAATGCAGTAAATTACATTTTATAACAATATAAAAACAGCTTAAAGAAATGCAGTTCATTTTGCTGCATAGAAATCTTGACAGAAAAGACTGCATGCTATGGTTTATCATTAAATTCATGACTCTACACCCAAAATATATTATAAGAAACATAAATTATATTCTTCATATTTATGAATGAGACTGAGAATCCTTTTCGGGTTTCATTTTCATTTCTCATTTGTGGAAAATATTTTTCTGTTAACTTGTACATTTCAAGTCTGCCATGCATTTACACATATTTTCCACGGTTTCTTGTTTTTAAAGGCTTATTTGTAGGATTTTTATTTATCGTTGAAAAAATTTCAAGTTTTAGTATGTCAGGTTTGTCATTGTTATGAATTTAAAACTTGATTAAGATAATCTTCCTTATTTGAGGATAACTACATTCAGACAAAATTTTCCTTACTTTTATGATTTCACTATAACATTTAAATATCAACCTAATGAGTTTTAACCAGTCTAAAGAATAAGTAACTCATTCTGACTTTGCTCTTTGTTAATTCTGCAAACTGTTGGCCAGTTAGCCCAACTTATTTTAGCTTTCAAAACCATTGCAGTCTACCTTTTGTATTTATGGCTACAGTGATTACTCAATTGAAAAGTATAATTTTTTTTGGCTTCTTTCTAGATTGTTAACTTTATTTTACTGACTTTTTCCTAATAGTGTATTATTTTAATTTTTATAGATGGTTTTACTATCAAGTTTCCTGTTGGTACCTTAGCCAACTTTATCTTTTCATCATTTCTTGTCTTATACTAGTGCCTGGACACTGTATATAGCAACCAGACTTCTTGGAATTTCTTCCTATAGGATTTTAAGTCTGCTTCTGCAAGTGAGTACCTTTGACAAAGTATTGGAAACAAAAGGAGAAATAGTAAACATTCTGATTTCCAAGAGTGATGAGAAGAGAAGACACATGCTGTTCACATTCTATGCATGTGAGAAAAATTTACAAATATTTACTGATGTAAAATTGAATGGTCCTATTTTCTCTTTTGCAATTCTTCAGTTGACTGGGTCTATCTAGGTGTTTTTTGCTTGGAGTCTTAATGAAGCTGCAAGCAGATGTTGGTGAGATTAGTTATTTGAAGGCTCAACTGAGTTCTACCTTCAGGATAGATCATTTATATGGTTGCCTATTAGCTGATTCTGGCTGACATATCAAAACTCAATTTGACAACATTGATCAGAACACCCATATGGTGTGCCATATGGCCTGAGCTTCTTATAGCTCGTCATGGGTTTCTGAGAAGAATCTCAAAAGCTTGCAAGAAACACCAGATCAGAAAGCACTATGCCTGGAACAGATACAACTTTCCCTTCTGTTGTATTTGTTGTTGACATCTTCACAGAGAAGATGCATGGGTGTTTTAATTAGTTTGGGCTACTATAAGAAAATGCCATAGAACAAATAGCTGAACTAGTAAGTATTTATTACTCACAGTTCTAGAGTTTTGGAATCACAAGATCAAATTTGATTTCTCATTAAGGTCAGCTCTTTGGTGTATAGTGAGTGCTTTTTGCTGTTGTCTTCACACTTTTGATCTCTTTTCTTATAATAGCACTACTCCCATCATAAGTCTTACTCTAATATTACCAGCTAAACTTAATTTTCTCACAAATGTAATTACAAGTAAGATGACACGTGGGTTTATGAATTTTGAAGGATGACAAACTCTCACTCAGTCCATAACATTGGAGACAGAGAACTCTGTGTCCTGTAGTAGCAGTGGAAAATTTCATTGCAGAAGAGGATGGGAAATAGTTGATGTTGTTACAGACATTTCCAGAAAATACAGTTTGTAAGTATAGAGTTTGGATATTCGAGATGTGATAGGAGTCTCCAAGAAATTTCCTAAAGATCACTTATGTCCAAAATATCAGTAGAGGGGCTCTTCTCTGGTGGTTTCCTACAGTTTCTGTAGTGCTGTAATTGTTTGAAGAGTAGAGCCAAAATACATGTTTCCTTGATTTATATTCCTTTTGCCACTCTAAAATTTTGAAAACCTCTGCATTAATAAACATTCTATTTAAAGTAGCTAGAATCATATTAATTTTCCATTCCAAACTCTAATGGAAACCATAACCAATGGCTTTAGAAAACAGATGTTGAAAAACAGGCAACCTGAGTAGATTGAATGATCTAATTATATTTAAAGAAAATGATAACCTCCTTACCAGTAGGCTTCTGTTAATCCATGGAACACAGAGAAAAAGGATTTTTTAAAATTTTCACTGTGTTCCATGGACTGAAGTGTGAATTGAAAGAATAACCAATAGGAAAATAGAGTAGTTAGAAAAATGGAACTTACTAGTGAAAATTATTATTTCAAGACCATAGGTCTATATCCCTGGTATTTACTGTACTTATGAGTCTGCAGGAAAAAGTGGTAAAATAAAGGAACTGAATAAGTAATTCAAATAACTGTGAGAGAAACAGAGTTTTTATGGCTATTCTAAAATGATTTTTCTCTCTTTTAGCACTATAGATACATTTGAAAGCAAGACTCAAATATAACATTTGGTGAGTGATGCAATTATAGCATAAACATTTAGTTAAATTATAAATTGATGGGAAAGGATCTTTTAAAATGGAGCTGATGCTGGCAAAAAGGGAGAGTGGTGGGGAAAGAGAAAAAAGAATTGAGGTATGTTACGTACATGTACCATTCCCTACAATGAATGTAATTGGTATGTACTGCAACCGTGTACTAATGAAAAACTTTTACATTGCCTTTAGAATTTAATAATAAAATTGGTTCTTGAGCAGGTTTTAAAAAAATGGAATGGGAGGAGTATTCACGAATGGGTTCACGAATTTCAACATGGAATCTCTTCATTTCCTTGATGTTCCTTTGATAGCTGTACTAGCAGAGAGCTTATCCTTTGTTTATAGTGACATAATTTGAAGAGGTTACCATGTACAGCATTTATGGGTTACTGTGTCTTTTAGAAAGACTAGTTGAAGTCCACCCCTGCTACCTGTGAATGAGGTTTTCACTGGAAAGGGTCTTTGCAGATGCAATCAGGATAAGATGTGGTCATACTAAATCAGGGTGGTCCCCGACTTAAGGTGGCTGATGTCCCCCTGAGAAGAGCAGAAGGGATAGACACCAGCACAGACAGAAAAGATAATTGGGTGGAAATGGATGCAGAGACAGTGGCATTACAATTGCATGGTTCAGTAAACAGAGTGAGACAGGCAAAGACACATCTTCTCCTAGAGGCTGTGGAGGGAGCCTGGCCCAGGTGGCACATTAATTTCAGACACCAGGACTTCAGAATTGTAAGAGTACATTTTTGCTCCCTTAAGGCATCTAGTTTATGGTAATGTGTTACTTCAGCCATAGAAAACTAAAACAGCCAGGAATCTTGATTTCTTGCAAAGAATCTTACTTCCATCCCGCCTTGATGCACAGAGTCGGGCCTCTAAGAGGATGACTATAGCAGAAGTAGCCCAAACACTAAAATAATTGCAATATTTTGTTCATTCATATTGACAGAGAAGGGAAGATATGAGCGAATAGATTCTACAGGTGTTAAAGTTGAAAGGAAAGGGCGTGATATTGTATATGCCTAAATTAATCAACATAAGTACACTTAATAGCCATTTTGAATTCTATGTGTTAACTAATAGCTGATGTGACTTTTAAAACTTATTTTATTACCAAAATCAACTCAAATTTACTTTTCATTGTCATTTTGACAATGAGGAGAAATAGAAGCCATGCAGTGTCATATCTGGTGAACAAGGTGGATGAGGACACACCGTCAGTTTTTATAAACCTGCTTTTCCATTGGGCGGCGCAGGTAGCAGCATTCACCATAATTCTGATCATACCTGTAGACGCTCAGAGAAGAGGGCTTCTAGAACTGCTTCAGAAAGTGACAGTAAGTAGCAGCTATGTGTATTAAAAGCAAGAGGGAGGATTTTGAGGGGGATTAATGGCAATCTGTCTTTAGTAGCATTATAAAAATATGTGAATATTCACTGTATATTTCAATCACATGTGTATAATTGGGTTATTATGTTCTGTAATAAACATCCTTGAGCAGTGCTCACTATGCAGCTAAGATATTATTGGGTTTTGTTTGCTAAATAGTAAATGTAGTATTTTGCATTAATACCCTTAGTGAATGAAATTATTTTTGTGTTTGCATGTTTGTTTTGTGGATTTTGTTTCCAGGTTTGATATGAGAATTATATTTTTCCTTGCCAAAATAAATTGAAAAGAGTTTAGGTTTATTGTTGTTATGCAAAGATATTAAATCAGTAATAAAATTCTACAATTTTGAAGATTGAAAAAAATTTACCATTTTCCCACAAAAATTGGGGTGCATACTTTTGTTTCCATGCAAGTTTACATGTGTTTTTGCAGTGACAAAAAATTCTTTAACAATGTTTTCAATTTTCCTTACACTATTTATATCCTCTCAGAAATATTCATTTAATTCACATTTTTTATATTCATATTTACTTAAATGGAATTTTCAGATATATTTTTAAAATGTAAATGTCTTTACATTTTTAAAAATAATTCTTACTTGTGGTTTTTCCTTGCTAAATTATATTTTTAGGAGTTTATCTGTTTTACCTTGCTTAGGTTGGTAAAAGATGCATCTTTTTACTGATAAATTATTCCTTTGGTCAATTTTCCAATTTTGTTTCTCCTTTCTCTGATTTTTAAAAATTTATTTCTGTGAGTCTTGGTCTTATTTGTTGAGCTAAACTTCTGGAGCCAAACTCTGAACTAATTTAATTTTTTAAACATTTACTAACATGTACTCTATGTCTAATAATAAGTTTCCTGCAATAATATTTAGTACTACTTCATATAACATACATTCATTTTGTTTGTGTCCTCAGAGGACTTAAACAGAAGGCACTGTATAAATTTGTAGGGATTACATTTCTTCAGATTTATAGATTATATTTTTGATTATTTACATTTCCATATAATTTAAAATTTATGATATAATCTCTCATAAAAATGTGAAAGATAGCTGCTGTTATTCAATATCTCTTGATAAGTCTTCTCATATAATTTATACATTATGTCTTTATTAATATTATATATTAGATACAGTAGTCCTCATTGTGGATTATTACTTTGACAGGAATTACTGGAATATACCTTTCTGCATATTTATAAAATGTTATCTTTATGGATACTGATATTACAGCCATAGCTTTGACTAATATACCTTAGTTATTTTTTCTTTTTCTTTAAAAATTTTGGACAAACTGTTTTTCTGTAAAACGGAGTACTACTCAGCCATAAAGAATGAGAAACCAGAGTCATTCATAGGAAAATGGATGCTTATTGAGGCCATACTCTTAAGTGAAATAAATAAGACACATGTGTAAATACCAAATAGCTTCTCTGGTGTGAAATACTAAAAATGTAAATAAGATCCAAATTGTATAATTGACAATGTGAAATAGGAAGAAAGGGCTAAAGGTATAGGGGAAGTGGGAGGGGTAGGGAAAGGAAATAAGGGAAAGAAAAATATGAGAAAATGAAAAAATGGAAACAAAGTCTTTGTAAATAGGGGAGGGTGAAGGGGGTGAAGGGAGGGCAGGGGTATGGGGAAAAAATGAGAACCAAGACCTGTCATGTAAAGGTACAAGATCCCAATGATGAATGTAACTGTACTGTATACTTTAAAAGTACCAATAAACTCAATGAGAAAAAAATTTACATAAACTGTTTACATATGTCCCTCAAATATCACAAGGTCTCAACTACTAAGTTGTGTTAATGAAATAAAACAAAATAGAAACCATTTTTTTTTTGGAGAAACCATTTTTAAATAAAAGATTTGATATCACTTATATGCGCTATACCATATCACTATGACTTGTTTGTTTTTAATTGTCTTATCATGTTACACTAATTTTCTGAGTGTTTTGGTAGCTAAAAAATTCTTTGGCTGTTCTTTCCTGTTTTGGAATGTGTGCTTATACATGCACATGTGCATATTTTTATATACTGGTGATATATGTATGTTAATTCAGGAAATTTGGAAGGGATTTAGTTTACTTTTTAAATCTTGTAGTTCTTAGAACTTTGAATAGCGTAATTATCCTGGGAGGCTGCTCTTTTTCCCGTAAGTAATTCCTTTCCTTGGAAAGGGCAGCGCTGTGTTTTCCTCCCGGGACCCCTGCTGCGTCTGCCCCACCTCGCAGGGTTGTGCGGAGCTGTGTCCCACAGCCAGAGTGGAGGCATAGAGTCATAGGGTTCAGTTCTCTCCACATTTGTATACGAATATCTTTACTTTATAAAAAGTCCCAGCAATGAAATACGACTAATGCAATTATATGTTTACAAAAATATGCATAGATATACATTTATATGTATTATTGAATTTGTTAAAAAGCACATGTGTAAATGTGTATATGTAAATATCTGCACATATGTAAATATAGATGCATAAATATATGCAAATATAAATATGTATATATAGAATTTATATATTTATTTATATAATATATATATTTATATATATAGCTTGAAACTAAAACGATAGAAACTGTTACACTTGCCAGAAACATAATTGTAATACAAAGACCACATTTTAATGTAGGTTGATATTTCTGTCTATGTTAATAGGCAAAATTTTCACCGGTTTGGTGAAATCTTTAGTTGGTCCTGCACAGAAAGAAGATGTAAAGAGCACCCCAGACACATCTACATCTACTTTTGCAAAGATATGTACTTCCAAATGTTTTGAGTATACACCTGAATTATTAGTGGATTGATTGAGAGATTGAGATATGAAAAGGATAACCAGAAATAGGATTTAATGATTGCCTAGGGTCAAAATGTTGCATATTTTAGATACATTTAGTTCCATTGCATCAGACAAGATGCTTAAAAGAAGCAGGACTTCAGGAAGACAATTTGATAATACATTGGAGGCTGTTATTAAAACATTATCTGGATGTGCAAGTACATCTAAAATAGTAAAAAAAGAAGCTTTGAAATTATCATGTCATAAAAGCAATGAGGATACTCACCAAACATGTCCCAATTAACTTTTCAATACCAAAATAAGAACTCTGGGAATTGGCTCGAGGCTTGAAACAATCTGAGGAACGTTATTCAAAATGGCTCTACCTTGGTCAGAATGCAACTTTGTGGCATTTAAATTTGTCCCATTTCCATTCCCTACTTTCCAGCTCCATTTTAGGCTTGAAAACCAATATCCTTAAAAATGTACCAGTTGTTGAAACTCCATGTAGCCGTCATTGTCAGGACAGAATGAGTGTGGAAGTACTCTAAAGCCCCAGCCACAGAAAATTGTCACTACTAAGCCTGTCTGGGAGTGGCAAGGAAAGTTCCTCTCCTGAGGGTTATTTTCTGTTTGAACTTATTTGAAGCTTACTCTGTGCAAATATCAGAATTTTATGGGGTTTGTGAAAAACGGTTAGAAGAAATTGCTTCACACTGCAGCTGTCATCAGTCAGGATCCCAGTTGGGATTAACAAGAGGATGACAAAAAAAATTAGAAATAAATATTTGGAGGAGATGTCCACAAAGAAAGGAATTTGGAAATTCTGAAATATTTTTGGAACCCTAAAAATCATACACATGATGTGGCTGTGCACATGCTTAGAAAAGTTACAAGCAGGCCCTTATTTCTCACATATGTCTAGTTTAAGGTATATTGTGAGGCACCCACCCACACAGAGGGTCCCACAAAGTAGGACACCTACCAGATCTAGGTGTTTAAGGAAGTCTGTGTCTAATTTTTAGCTCACCAAGCAAGACTTCAGTGTCACGCTTGAAATGAAGATGTGCTTTAAAAGTTTAAACATAAAAATCGCTGTACAAACCAACAGCAACAACAATAAAGATGACCATTCTTGGTCATTTTTCTTATTACTGAGAGCCAATGCCCAACAGTCGAAACTTAAAGGAGAAGTTAACATTGGCTCATGTTTTCAGGCTGTAGTCAGCTGGCTTCGAGGTTTGAAAGGATGGCAGAGAGATCTGGCAGAAAAAAGCTGTTTATGTGATGTGGCTATGAAGCAGAAAAAGAAGCTCAAAAGGAGATATTCCCTGCCAGGTCAGAACCCCGGGGACCCACCTCTTCTATCCAACACCTCCCAAGGGCAAGTCAGCTATGATGCCCCTATGATCCAACCTTCCGAAAGTCCTGCCTAGAAGCACCTGAGGCTTTGAGGGGACATGTAGATATAAACCACCACAACAATAAAGGGATACGGCAAATTCTAGTTTAAGAGAGGGGGGATTTAATTGAAGGATGGCCACACTATTAATTGGTTATTTTCCAACACAACATCAGGACGTATGCAAAGAAAGAGAAACATGGATGCTTATGTGCAGAAGAAAAGGGGGCCAGAGAGTTTTGTGCAAGGAGATGCCTTGGTGACAGGCTTACTTAAAACAGACTTTAATCAGGTACTATAGATCTTTTGGAAACTGTAAAGAAAACTGTCCTCCAAATATTTAAACAAAAGTATGGAAATAAAAATTTTGAGAAATATGGCTTTCTCAAAATACTTTTGCTTTGAGACCCTGATAAGCTACAAAGACAAGGTATAGGCTGGGGGAAATACATGTAAACCATACCTCTCACAAAATTTAGTGTCTAGAATATATAAGGAGCTACTTAAAATTCAAGTAACAAATTTTTAAGAATCCAGTTAGAAAATAGGCAAAAGACATAAACAGAGAGAAGTTTCACTAAAGAGGATATAGAGGTGGAAAACAGCACATGAAAACACTATGAACCATTAATGAAATATAAATTGAAATCCCAGTGAGCTATCACTGCACATGTATCAGAATTATTCTATTAAAAAGTAGCACTGCCACTGAGATCTGGAGAGCCCATGGGAAGCTGGTGGCACCTATGAAATAATGCACCTGCTCTGGAGAGCAGCATGTCAATTTGTTGAAAACTAAACATGCAAGAGAGGAATGAAAGTATATATATTGACCTAAAAACCTATGCTTGTTGATATCAACTTCAGTCCTAATAATGTCAAACTGGAAACAATCCTCATACCCATCAGTGAATGAATGATTAAACACACTAAAACATCCAGACAAGGAAATACAAATCAGCCATAAAAAAGAAGCAAAGTTTTGATACACAATAATTTGGATGCGGAATGAAAAAGTCAATTTCCAAATGTTACATAGTACTAGGCTCCATTTTTCTTGCATTCTTGACATGAACAATTATAAATGAATAACTGATTGTTTCCAGCATTCACGCAGGATAAAAGAGGGAGGGAAATCAGTATGTTTGTTTTAAAAGGCCAAGTGTATGTAATCTGGATGGTGATGGCAATGTCTGATGCTCTGATTGTATGGAAATCAGTACTCTGGTTTTTATATTACACCATTACTTTTCAAGTTGATTCCATTGTGGAAGCTAGGTAAAATGTAAAATGGGGTACTGTTTCTTAAAAACAGCAACACAACAATTATTAAAAGATAAAAATGTTTAATGATGGAGCTTGCAGAGCTGTGTTGAGCTTGCCTGGACCATAGCTCCACGCCCCCAGGCCTTGGAAGAGAAACAGTGAGAGGTTCAATTGTGTGGAGCTTGCCTGGGACCACAGCCCACCCCTACCTGGGCCTTGGCAGAGGAACGGTGAGTGGCACAGTGCACAGGTGCCTGCAGCCCCCACTCCCACACTGGTGTGCTTCCTGCCTCTTGGCTGGGCTGATAACTGGATTCAAACCACAGAGGCGCAGGGGATCATAAAGGCCATTGTTCTGAGCTCCAGCCTCAATTTTGATTTAATTCATACAGTTAAAGGTGAGAGATTAATAACTACCACAAATTGTTATTTTCTAAGCTGTGCTTAATGCTATTATGTTGCTGATTGTATTACTTGGGCTTGGGCTTAGATGTTGTGATTGATGTAATCAGTCGTCCTTCCTGGTATAATGAAAGTGAGATTGCCTCAGAGTCATCAGAGAGTCAAAACCTAAAGACAAGCTATAACAGAAAGACTGAAGTATTAACCCAGGAATTAAACCAAGGACAGTTCCAACAACAAAAATAAAAATAAGAAGATATTCAAGCAAGGCACAAGCACAGACACAGTCTGCCTGGTCATCAAAGGCAAATTCTGGGGAAAATGAGGTAGAAGAGTCTGATAATCAACCACCTGGCTAGCATGAACTAATGTAACAAAAAACAGGAAGTAACAAAACAGATGAATGAGGCTCTAGAACAATTTAAAACAGAAATAATTTCTGAAAGAAGTACAGAGATAATGAGCAGAATGAAAGACATGATTAGACTCTAGAACAGAAACAAATAAAAAAAAAAATACATGAGTTCAGGACTATGATAGAAGCCATGAATGCCCAGCACAGGAAAAAATGCAAACCATGAATGCCTAATACAGGAAAGAAATGAAATCCATGAAACAGATTCAAACAATAGACAAGAGATTAAAAACTCTACTGAAAGTATACATAACAGACTGAGCCAATGTGAAGATAGGATATCAGATATAGAAGACAGGATGGCAATCAGTGGCCTGAAAAGAAGGATCTCTTTAAAAAACTAAGGGAACATGAGAAATCAATCCAACAGCTTCTAGATGACACAAAGAAGAATAATATAAGATTGAAAGTAGTTCATGAAAAAGCAGGAGAACGTTCAAGTTACATAAAAAATGAATTAATGACAGAAAACTTCCATAACAGAGCAAAAGAATTTGACATACAGATAAGTGAGGCTTGTAGGATGTCAACTAGCGTAGCCATGATCACAAAAAAATCTACACCTAGGCATATAATAATCAAGATCCCAGAAACACAACAGAAGAACAAAATACTAAAAGCAATTAAAGAAAATAAACAAATCACATGCAGAGAAAAGCCCATGAGAATCACAGCAGGCTTTTCAACACAAACCCTCAGGTCAAGGAGAGCCTGGAGTGAAGTATTTCAAGCCCTAAAAGAAAACATCCTCCAGCCTAGACTGATGTATCCTGCAAAATTGTCTTTCAAAATTGGTGGGGAAAAAAGATACTTCCATGACAAAGAACACCTGAGAAACTTCATGAACACCAAACTGGCACTTCAGACAATTCTAAATAATATCTTAGAAAAAGGCAATGAAGATCACAACTCCATGAGGCCCAACAGAGCAAATCCGGCAGGAAAGGCAAGAAATTAAAGGAAGAGGGAGAAAAAATTAAAAAGAGCCAACAACAGGAAAATAACTTGAAGGTGATAAATCAATACATATCAGTTATAACCATCAATGTTAATGGCCTCAATTCACCAATCAAAAGAAATAGACTGGCAAAATGGATTAAGAAGTGAAAACCAACAATATGCTGTATGTAAGAAACATACCCAGTTCCAAAGGAAACTCATAGGCTGAAAGTAAAAAGATGGAAAATAGCTCTGCATGTGACAGGAACATGGAAGAAAGCAGGGATAGGTATCTTATTTGCAGACAAAGTACATTTCAAAGCAAAACTAATTAGGAGAGACAGAGAAGGTCACTACATCCTTGTAAAGGGAATGGTCCAAGAGGAAAAGATGACAATCATAAATATATATGCACAAAGTACTAATGCCCCCAACTATACAAAACAAATATTAAGGGACACGATAAACCAAATAAGCACTAATACAATTACAGTGGGGGACCTAAATACCCCATTGTCAAAAACAAATCATCTAGAC
Organism: Fukomys damarensis; assembly: GCF_012274545.1. NCBI lineage: Eukaryota > Metazoa > Chordata > Mammalia > Rodentia > Bathyergidae > Fukomys > Fukomys damarensis. The sequence goes on from NW_022900939.1 coordinate 36,499,567, forward strand.
AAAAACTTAACAATGAAATACTAGAACTGAACCAAATTTTTGAATAAATGGACTTAATAGAATTCTACAGAGTGTTCCACCCACAAATTCAAAGCATACTTTCCTTTCAGCGGCACATGGGTAATTCTCAAAAAGAAATCCTATACTAGGTCATAGAATATGTTTAAGTAAATGCAAAAGAGATGAAGTTATCCCATGTATATTACCAGACCATAGTGCAATTAAACTGGAGATCAATAGCAAAAGAAACCACAAGAAATTCACAAACACATGAAAATTGAATAATGGTCTCCTGAACAAACAATGGGTCACAGAGGAAATTAAAGAAGAAATTAGACAGTTTTCACCCCTAAATGAGAATGCCAATATCATATAAAGGAATCTATGGGACACAATGAAAGCAATTTTGTCTGGGAAATTCATAGCAGTGAATGCCCACACTAGGAAAACAAAGTGAGCTAAAAACAAACAAACAAAAAAACAAAAACCCTAATGCTGAACCTAAAGCTTCTAGAAAACTAAGAGTGGGACAAACCCAAAGCTTATACAAAGAAGTAAATTATAAAGATCAGAGCAGAAATCAATGCAATGGAGACTAACAGAATGATACAAAAGAATCAACGAATCGAAGAGTTATTGGTTTTTTTTTGTTTTGTTTTGTTTTGCTTTTTGAGACAGGGTCTCACTATGTAGTTGAGACTGACCTAGAACTCACTGTGTAGCCCAGGCTGGTCTCAAACTCACAGCAATCCTCCTGCCTCAGCCTCCCGAGTGCTGGGATTACAGGCGTGTGCCACTATACCTGGCTACAAGAGTTGGTTTTTTTAAAAGAATAAATAAAATTGATAAAGGTTTAGCCTAATTTATCAAAAAAAAGAAAATTAAAGGCTCAGATCCATGCAATTAAGGTAAAAATAATTGAGGTCGCAAGAGATCCAGGAGAAACCCAGAGGATCATCAATATCTACTTTGAGAACCTGTACTTGAATAAAATGGAAAATAAAGAAAATATGGACATATTTCTAGATACTTATGAATTATCAAAATTGAACAGAAAAGGTATAAAAATTCTAAACACCCCAATTACAATCAGTGAAAGTGAAAATGTAATAAAAAATTTACTAACAAAGAAAAGCCCAGATCCTGATGGCATCACTGTTGAATTCTATAAAACATTTAGAGAAAAACTATTGCCACTACTTTTGAAACTTTTCAGTGAAACCAAAAGGGAAGCAATACTTCCAAATTCATTCCTGGAAGTAAGTATTACTCTGATTCTAAAACCAGGGAAAGACCAAGCCAAGAAAGAAAATTACAGGCCAATCTCCCTAATGAACCTAGATGCAAAAATCCTCAATAGGATACTGGTAAATGGAATACAGAGGGTCATCAAGATCATACACCCTGACCAAGTTGGATTGATCCCAATGATGCAAGTATGGTTCACCATATGTAAATTAATAAATGTAATACACTATATTAACAGAGTCAGAGTCCAGAGTATTAATGGAATACTACTCAGCCATAAAGAATGAGAAATTAGATTCATTCATAGGAAAATAGATACATATTGATGATATACTCCTAAGTGAAATAAGTAAGTCACACATGTGTAAATACCGGATAGTTATTTATTTGGTGAAATTCATTCCATGTGAAAAACTATAACAGTACATAAGATTCTAATGATATAATTGACAATGTGAAATAGGAAGAAAAGGGCTAAAGGTGTAGGAAAAGTAGGAAGGGTAGGGGAAAGGTAATAAGGGAAAAGAAAATATATGAGAAATGAAAAAATGTATATAAAGTGTTTGTAAATGGGGAGGGTAGGAGGGGGTGAAGGGAGGGCAGGGACAAGGGGAAAAAATGAAAACCAAGACCTGACTTGTAAAGGTAAAAGATCCCAATGATGAATGTAACTGTACTGCATACCTAAAATGTACCAATAAACTCAATGAGAGAAAAAACAAAAGAAAAAGTCAAAGACAAAAAAGTGAGATATATTTTTGATCAATAAATATAATTTTAAAATTGCTACTGTTTTGAAATCATTCTTTTCATCAATAGTACCCATTTCTGTACCATCCCACAAAGAGGGACTCTTAATGATATAGTACATAAGCTCAACATGACTTACAGTGTTTTAATTGGCTTAGATAGAATGTAAGAAAGGTTTTTCAGTGAAGCTAATTGTCAAGTCTTTGATCCAAACTAGAAAATTTCTTCTGAACGAAACAATCATTATACATGCTGACCATGGTAATGATTGGGTTGTTACTATGGAAAAAACAACTGAAACAATTAACCAAAGCTATCAACCACAGTAATTAATTGTCATAATTGAATCCCTCTTGCTAGGGATAAGGTCAGTGTATGACAGCAGAAGCAGAGGAGTGGAGAAAAATCAGAGTTAGCTGAAGACATATCAAGTTCGAATAAGGCCAGTCATTAAATATGTAAGGGTTGGTACAATAAGGTGTAAGTCTGAAAACTGATCCAAAACTAACAGACCTTTTCTCAGTTTGAAAAAAGTCACCAAAATCTTGATGAGACCGTATGAACCAGTGTCTTCATAAGAGAAGCATGCCTCCACAGAAGATAATTAAGAGTGAATTTTATGGAGTGCTGCAGAAGCATGGAATTTGAAGGAATGTAAGAGCATGCTTTAAAAATCTGAGTCATGCTGACTGAACAGGAAATGTGAGGTCTGGATGACCAAAGTTGACAGTGTCGTGAGGCGTGGTGGAGGGAGAAGGGCAAGTGGACTTCCTACAGCAAGCTTTAGCTGTCCAACATCATGGCAACTGATATGAAGCTGGCTTCCTGAGGGCTGCTTTGCGTGATGGCATCACAGTGTGTAGGCAAATGCTTCTCTATGTTGCTTCTTTAAGGGTCGTGCAAAGCATTCCACTGAGCACAGTTATGAGTAAGTCAGTAGGCAGCAGAAGAGACAAAACCCTCATATTCAATGAGAAAGGATGGATAAGAAAAGGATAAGTTGATACCAAGAACTATATGGTACCTTCAGACAAGACTTATGTATGCATGTGGATCATGCATGTACGTGTACGTCAGCAACAGCAAGAGGAGAAACAGCAGCAGGGATGGCAATAATGTCTCATGCAGAAGCAGAAATAAATAACAGTCCCAAAAGAATTATGTTTTAAAGTCATAAATGTGCTTTGAAATTTCCCTTTCTTTCTTCCTCCCTCCCTCTCTCTCTCTCTCTCTCTCTCTCTCTCTCTCTGTCATTCTCTTTCTTTTTTCTTTCATCTATCTATCCATCTATCTGTCAGCACTTCCTATGATCTGGTCTAATTTATAAGCCCCCGAATCAAACTCCGCCCTTGTTCCTCTGGCAGTTAAATTTTGGTTCAAGTAAAACAATTTAATTCATATTGTTTACCTCAATTTCCATGTTTCTCTTGCTTCTACATTTCTTCTCCAATGTAAGCCTTTCCAGATTCTACATCCTTATTTATTTCCCAGCTTGAAGTTTGGTCTTTGTCTGTTCTGGATTCCGGAGATTTTCCTTCCAGATCATATTTTTTTTTCTAACTTCTAATTTTGAACTGGCTCATATTTATTGAGGACTAGTACTAAGATATCGGGGACAAATGTTTATTATGAATAATCTGTTAAATTATATAGCCATAAACACTTTCCAGTCTTCCATTGTCCCAACATCCACCATTACTCTTTTGGAACGACACTGAATGGACATATATGCATAGAAATTTTCCCTTTAATGTTTAGGATCCAATTAATTAATATATTTCTCCAAAAGGCCACTGTTATTTCAAAAGCCTCTGATGAACTCTGTAAAAAGAAACAAGGCTAATGATAAATCAATTTAAGGAAATTTGCTTTCTCAAAGCATAAAATCTAATGGTTTCATGGTAGTCATAATCAGAGCGAATAAATGTCCCTGAACAACACAGTCTCAGACAACTTTCCTATTTCCCTTTTCATTACTCTCATTGCTGTGGCGATTCATGAGGTAAGGAATTTTGACGAAGTAGGGAAATTATAATATTCTTGCTCATAAATCTTAGTGGATACTTTAGATACCCAAATAACCACACATCCCCCCGAAAAACCTCTTAAGAATGCTCAAGTCATTAAAGTGTGGAATTCCTTCAAGTTATGTCAAGAATCCAAAGTGTCCATAGAGGGTGAATAGGACTCCATGCAAATATCCACATGAGTGAGGCATCTCCAAAGAAAGAGAACCAATATTTATTATGATGAGATTTATTACTAGGCATTAGTTCATCAGTATGGGTAAGAAGTTTCAGCATCTATTAGTTTGAGACTTGGAGAAGTCAGTGGGGTAAACTTCAGATTAAGTCTGGTGGTCTCTGGAGGAGAAACACTGAAGGTGTAATCGCCAGTTTAAGTTCGGGGAAAAAAAAGTAAAGGCATCTCAGGTAAATAAATGAGGGGTGAGGGAGACAAAGAAAGAGACAGACAGAGAGACAGAGAGAGGCAGAGGAAGAAGGAGGAGGAAGAGAAGGAAGTGAGAAAGGAGACAGAGAGAGACGAGTGAAAAAGGAGGAAGGGGGGAGAGAGAGAGAGAGGTAGAGAGAGAAGAGATGCAATCTTGCCCTTTGCTTTGTACTGGCCCGCAGTGAGTTGAATGATGTTCACCTATCATAAGAACTGTCAGCTTTATTCAGTACTTGCATCCAAAGGCTAATCTCTTCTGAAAATATCCTCATAGGCACATCCAGAAATGTTTAAATTGATGTTAGGGCATCTCATGGCCCAGATAAGTTGACACATAAAATTAATTATCATGCATCCGTATTCTTTTCGATGCCATTCATCTGGCTAGTATTTTAATCACATCTGTCACAGATGCAAAGTGATAGAATGACAGAAGTGTAAGTGAGGTCTAAATATTCCAGCTGTCAGGAAGACGGAAGTGTGACAGTGGACTACCTAAAAGCAGGTGTGGGTTGGGATTCAAGTGGAGAAAGAGAGAATAGGCTTAGGGAGTGGTTTTGTTTGTTCCCTCTTTAAGGAGACAAAATACTACACATCCACATATTAAAGGAGAGGTTGATTTTTGGTGCTTTTAAGTCCAGAAGGCATGGCAGATAGGCATGGCGTAGGAGACTTGTCTGTGGGTAGTGAGGAAGCAGAGAGAAAAAGGGAAAAGACCGAGAGTGGTTGCACCGCTTGCTTTGCAAGTGCAAGGTCCTGAGTTTGATCCCCGGTACAAAAAAAAAAAAAAAAGACAGAGAGGGAGAACTGAGAGAGACAGAATGGCCAGAAGGCCAGAGCCAGGACAGAGAGAAATACTTCCATGCCTCCAGCACCCACCCAATATTTCCATACTGCCTCCCGAGACAAGGCTCCCACTCCTCACTTCACACTTAGCTCTAAACTCATCCATGGAATAATCCTCTGATAATGATCACATCTCCATGACCCAGTCACCTCCCCAAAGCTCCTCCTATGAGTGAACGAGGCCTTGTGTGAAAATCTAGTTATAAACTGTAACATTCTGCCCCTGGCCACTGAGAGATTCATGGGCACTCCTTTGTGCAACGTGCATTTAGTCCGCCTATAAGAGTTGCTGAAGTCCTAACAGTCTCAAGTTTGCTAAAAAGTCCAAGTCCAAATTGCTGCTGAGATTTAAGGCATACACTTAGCTGGGAGCTCCTGTAAAACTCAAAAGAAAAGTTAAACACTGGCTACATATAATGACACAGGGAAAACACTTTCATTCTAAAAGGGAGGAACAGGAGAATAAAAAGCAGCTGGGTGAAAACCAGTAGGACAAACATGAAATCCTGCATTTCCATGTCCAGTACCCAGAGCAAGGTGATCCGAGATTGGAATTCTACTGGTCTTGGGTGGCTCTGCCCCTTCACTGTGCCAGGGGTTGTACTGCTTATGGCTTCCTCTTGGGCTGGCTTCACTCCATTTGCAGATTTCCTTAAATAGTCTATCTTCCTGCCTTCTCCGACCTCCTGAGGTTTCCATTGCAGTTCAGTCTTCTCTTTTACACTTGCACATACAACTCTGCCAGAGGCATGCACACTGCCTGGCCTATCGGATTTTCTTCTAAAATCTGGGTGGAAGAAGATTCCATAGCCCTGTAACTCTTGCATTCTGCATGTACACAAAATTAGCAGCACATGGACAATGCCAAGGTCTGCCATCAGCCTGAGCTCTAGACAGACTTTCTTCTATCATGGCTCTAAGTGCCTGGTCTCTAAGTGCCTGAATGGCTGATCACGATGAACCAAACGCAAGGGAACAAATTCTCTAGGCAGCTCTTCTCCAGCAGGGTGCCCTGGGCCTCACATCTCAAAGCAAAGTCTATTGCTCTGACAACTTTGAGCTTGCAATTTTTGCTGATTCCTCACATGCCTTGAAGTCATTTTTCTTACTGTCTTTCTGTAAAGCAAGTGACTTCTTTTCATGCTAATCTTTTTAGCAACCAGCCTCTCCTTTCCTTCCATCTTTGAAGGCCCAACTCTACTTAAGATTCCTTTCCTGTGAAACTCAAATTGTTAAATCATTCAGCTGAGCCATTTGCTCTTCTCAATGCAGGTAGAGTAAAGCCTCCACAGTACCCAAACCACAGCCTGCATGTATGACTGCATTGACATTTCCTTCATGAGATTAATAAATTTGTTGCCCTTACTTTTAGTCTCCCACAGTGTCTCAGGATATGAGAAAAATGCAGACAGGTTTTCTGCCAGAGCATAACATTTATGGCCTAGAGTCCAACTGCCAGTGGAGTCCTTGTTCCCAAGCAAAATCTCTTCAGTCTGGTATTTACCTTCTGCATTTCTCTCAGCATTCTGGTGTTTTGGGTTCTAACGATAATCTCCCATCAAGCTCAGTTTATAGAAGTCTAGAGCTGCTCTCAGGCCAGAATCTCCAAACCTTTCCAAATTCCTCCTGTGAGTCATTTCAAAGGACTCTGAACCATATGGTCACGCAACATCACAGTAATGACTCCATTTCTGGTAACAAAATCTGAAGTTATTTCTCTCCTTGCTGAACAGAATGCCTGACACCCTCAAATGAAAGGAAGGGCACTTTATTTTGGTACACAGTTTGCAGAACCTTAGATGTATAGTTGATTGGCTTCAAAGCAGGAGGGCATGGCAGACGGGCACAGGAGAGTGGCTTATGGGATGGTGTTGGTGAGAGGGAGGGAGGGAGGGAGCCAGGCTATACCTCCCTCCATCACATTTAGTTACGAGTGATTATGTCATCTAATTGTCTCCCAACAGCCCCACCTATGAGCACATGAACTTTTGAAGGCACATGTAGACATAAACCATAAAAGAGAGCTCAAATACTGCATCGTTTTTTTGTCTTTTTTTGGTACCTGGAAATTGAACTCAGGATCCTGTGCTTGTGAAGCAGACGGCGAAACCACTGAGCTAAATCCCCATCCCTGCAACTTCATTTCTAATCACTGTTGCCACTGTTAAGAAGTATCTGCTCTCTGCCTCGTGTCAGGCATCAATCTTCTCTGATGTTTGATGAAAGGTGGTAGATGTGTGCTTACAGCGTGCAGGAAGATTTCTCACGTGCAACGCACACAGCACTTGTGATACTAGGTAGCGATCTATTTCACTGGATTACGTTGAGATTTACCAGTCATTATGGGTGCATCTTGCGACAAACAGCAGAGAGGAATGAGACCACCGGAGCAGACCAGTGGAAAACAAAGAGGCACAGACTTTATTTACCTGGGTGGAGGGGGGCTGAGAGTGAGAGATCCATCAGTGAGGAACAAAGGAAAAGCAGGGAGCTTTACAGGAGGTTGGGAGAGGATTCCGGTGCACCTGGCGCATAGAAGGGTCAGTGAAAATATGTGTGGTCAAGGTCCACGCAGTGGTCAAGCCAGGAAAGACGTCATGCTGTACTCTTATGGTCCTAACTCTTCTATAACATCTTTTTGTTCTGTGTTCTATCTACTTGGAGACAGCACAGCCTGCATCTGGTCTGGGGAAATGGTGTGTCTTGCTGATGGCTGCAGTTGTTTTGTATCTGTTAAACTGTAGTTTGGAATTAAGCTGCATTTTCGTTAACCATTTCATGGCCAGATCAAGCCTGACATACCTAGACAGCATCATGTGCTCATAGGGGGGGCTTTCGAGAGGTGGCTGGATCGCGGATACGTGACACAATATCCCTCTAACTGAGTTAGTGCGGTGCAGAGTGTGCTCAAAGTATTTCCTGAAGACAGAAATCCCACCCTGGGTGTAGGTGCCACCAACCAATAGGCTTGTGGTCTGCATAAATATAAAGGGAAAGAGAGGAGCACTGCTTTTTGCTATTTCCTGCCCTTGCTTTCAGGGATTGTTTCATTTCTGCAATGCCCCTCTGCCATGCAGCCATGCTTTGGAGCCAGCCTACGATGGACTGAAATCTCTACAAAGTATGAGCTAAAATAAACCCTTCTTTTGTGAGTGTCAGGTATTTTGTCCCAAGGAGGATAAAGTAATTGAGAAATCAATGAGTGCATCCGAAAGACTTCGGAGACTAAAGATTAGAATAATTCCTACAACCACACTATTTGGTTGATGTACTATTACAACATTGAGAATATCCTGAGCGATCCAGTCTAAGGCATCTCAGTAGTCCAATTGCACCACTTTTCAAAATACACTTGTTGCAGACTCTTGAAGCACTGGCAGACTCATGACACTTTCATGGCTGATGAAAATTGCTGCAACTATAGGCACGGAGAAGAGCAAACATTAACGGTGAAGAGTTACCACTGGATGCTACATGAATTTCCTGTCAAAGTTCAGAGTGATTCTTTATGTGAAGATAAGGAATATCAAATTTGTTATTGGAAAGTGAGAATTAGGAATTTTCCGTGCTACACATTTATTCGAAAATATATTTTATGTCAGTTTTGTGTTTGTTTTTGTATTAGCCACTTAGTATAGGGCAGAACATCTTATGTCATATATTTTAATAAATCTTTGCTTACTTAATCTGAGTTGCAATATTATAAGATAGATAAAACTTCAAATTACTCCCATATTATACTTAATGAAGACAAAGCCCGCAGAGCTTTAGAAGCCTGTAACATTCAAGTGGCTGTGAACTGGGAATGCAATCTCAGAGGATTGAGAGCTATCAGACATGTCCACTGCCACTACATTTTGTATCTTTCCTTGTTATTCATTACTTGTTCTGATGTCCAAATACTCTAAGTGCCTCTATTAAATTTAGTGTCAAGATAAGGTCATGCACAGTTGGATTGCTGTAATGGCTACAGGCCCCAGTTCATTGTGAACTAAATCTATTGCACCTCTACTAAAATACTGTAAATATCTGTTACGGTTAGGCTTACTGAATAGGAACACAGTATTCTTACAACGGTAATCACTAGTTGCTTACCAGGGAACATAGAAGAAAAGCTCCTTGACACTGGCCTTCACGGTGAGGTTTTTGGATATCATAATCCAAAAGAAAAAACATAAGTGGAACTGTACAAGACTAAAAGATTTCTGCACCAGAGAAAACAAATTTTCTCCTACAAAATTTTTAAAAAACAACTATTATAATCTAATAACCATCCAACCCACAGCATATAATTTCATAATCCATTAATCATCATTATTTAAAACAGATTTAGAGCATGATAGCAAGATTTTACTGGTTCTCCTTTGCTTCACTAGGCATACTGAATCTTTATTCTACTGTGTAATTAGGGAATCAACCCAATCCCACTCCCCATTTCCAGATATGTATCCATTCACGAGAAGCCTGCAATTAGCTCTCTCCAGCTTTTCTTTCAGAAGTCCTGAATGAGCAAGCCAGACTCATGGGAACCTCTGTGCTATCAGAGTCCTAGCTCCCAAAAGTCTATAGAGCAAAGTTAATTAGGGTTTTAGAACATGAATTTCCTAATGGTTTTATTATTCTCTGCCTTCAATAAATATGCAGGAAAACTACTTTTTCAAGCAGTCCACAACAAAATTGACATTTGATTCTTGAAAAAGAAACTTGTCAAGAAAACAAGAATGTACTGCCACATTAAGTATAACTACAATCACTGATTCAGCAAAAGTGGGGAGGGAACAAAGTGAATTCAATCAGAAAGCTTATTTGTCATAAATAAAACACTTTATGAGAATTATTTTGATCTCTCATAGTATTTTGGACATTTTAGCACTTCAAAGATACACATAAAACCATCTATTTCAAGATAACTATTCATATTTTCTGGTATATCTGACAGCAAAGAGTTTTACCTCTCGAAAGATCTATGAACTGTGATTTTCATTAAACGATCTCATTAAAAAGAGAAATTATATAATTGAATCCTGGAAGTGAATATAGAAAAGAATACCTCAGAGGTACCATTTCAGAAATGCAACATACAAATTTATTGTAACTGAAAAGGGATATTTTTAAATTGATAGAATAGACTAAGTTGTAAATACATAGGCTTGTTTTAGGACTACAGAATATTATTTGTGAAAAGTGGATATTATCAGTGAGATACAAAGCACTAATGCATGGAACAAGTCAAATTAGCAACATGTGGATAAGTTTCAAGTGATAATACCTTGATTCACCCATCCATTTTTAAAATTGAGACAGCAATATTTCAGGACTGATTTTTTAATTTAAGTGACTATCATAAATAAATGCATGGGTTATACATTATGGCCCAATCTGTTTATTTCATGACATTCTCTTTTTTCCTCCAAGCCACATTTCTTCCTCCACAGTTCTGAAAGCCTGCTTCTCAACCTCTGTTTTGCCCGAATTACCAGAGATTCAGCCAATCATGCACAGCTCCTGGATGTCAAGAGGCTCCTCTGTTTACAACACCTTTCTTTTTCCATCAGGCAAAAGCCTATTTATTCTTCAGGCCTCTATTTACATTCTGACTCAATAAAACCTCCTATAACCCCTCAGGCAGAGCGATCGGATCTTTCCTTGTGATCCTCAATATGTTGTTTGCAGTGATTTTATCACTTCACATTTTATTACATCCCATCTATTTAGATGTTTCTTGCACTATGAGAATTTGGAAGATGTTGCGGAGACCTTCTTTTCTGTGAGCACCTAAATAGCAGCCAACACACAAGGGCATTAAAATCATGTTTGTTAGATGAATGCAAGGTTCTATAAATAGTGAGTTGGGGTGTAGCAAAGATTGATAATCGTTTCCCAATATCTGCTTCCCCTCTTCAGGTAGCCATTTCTAGTCCAGCTTCAGCTGACCATATGGCCGCTCAGTTAGAGACTTTTCCAAATGTCTCTGGGTGAATTATGTGCTTAAGGTCTAACAAGTGATATATGGGGCAAAGTGATGTGTGCAACTCGCTTCCATAAAAAGAAATTGTGCATCTTCTGTTTGTCCTCATTACCTACAAGTCAAATATGGTGCTGCTGAGGCAGCTTGCAGACAAGGTCTATACCGGAAAGGATGGAGGAGCAACACCTTAGGAGTGACCTTGATACAGGATACGATACACAAGAGGGTATATGAAAATAGATGTCCCAACCTATTAAGTATCTGACATGCCGAGCTCGTGTTCTCTAAAAATTGAAGAATGAATTCTAGGGAAACCAGGTTAAGAGTAGGAGTATATTTATTGATAGGAAAGCTCCCGAGAGGCAGGAGGGGTCCTGAGTGGGTAACTGGGGCCCCCGCTTTACAGGGGAGTTTTATAAAGCAAAATCCACCTGGTACAGTGTGGGTTACAGCTATGATTAACCAAAAAGGTTACGTGTAGTCACTTAGGTAATGGTGATCCAACCGGGAAACGAGTCACAAGTAATCAATGTGGATGGCAAGAATAAGGACTTCTGGGAAATGATGGATCCAGAGGTCTCTTGTCAACTGCCGGGGTGGCTGATGTCTACCTAGGCTTCGTCAGGCACAGTGTTTGCCCTTTGAAGAAGTATGCAGGCCTGGTCAACTTGTCTTTATCTTGAGACCATAGTTGTGATATGTTTTATCTTTGCCCTGACTCTCTCAAGGGCCTAGCCCTATCCTGCTGCCTGTAGCATTTCTTTCTAACTTAGCTGTCTATAATATTCTGGGTACCTAGAAGACCTTATGAGACAAAGTCACTTACCTGTGTTGTACTGTCCATCTCCTCCTGCACAGAGAGAAATATACTATTTGAAATACCACATTGGAGTCACTGTGAAAAAAGGTCTGCACATATTCCCTAGCCTATAGGACATACCCGCCCATGTGCAAGGTGGTTAGTCCTGTGTCAGGTACCTTCCTTTGTTGTGCAGAAGCATTTATTATTAGGGAACTGATCATTACAGGCTGCGTTTCTGGGTTCGTCACGCCTCCATGCCACTATCTTAAGTTTCCTTTTCCCAAGGCCACGATAGTTTTAGAGAAATGAAACTTAGCTTCTGCAAGGCTAATTCCTTCAAAGGCAACATGGCTTGTGATAGGTTAAAAGTAGCCCGCTTGCTCACAGATGTACAACAGCCGGGCCCCAAACCTGTAAAAGGACCATCCCTTCTTTGTTCTCTCTCTCTGTCCCACTCTCCTGAATGAAGTCTCCTGTCGGACCTCTCGGTGTGTGGCCTTCTTGTTGAGCATCGCTGTTCCTCTTCATTTATGTGTGACATAATCTCATTTGTTTATTTTTGTTTTTGTGAAAGATGTTTTAGTAACGTCCCATAGAGTTTTCTTTTCTCTTATGTTCTTCATAAACAATAAATGTAATATATATTGCTTCATCATAAATAACTGAATGTTTTCATGACTATAAATTAATTAAAATATTCAAAAACATTAGAAGATTTGTCAAAATTCAAAATTGCATTATGAGAGGACAGCTACTGTCTCTTATGAAAATTATGTAATTATCTAAAAGTCCACATAATTTATCTCTATCACAGTGTTAATCTTTAACAGCTCTCACTTTTATTGGTAATTCTGTCTTAAACAAAATGAGAGAAACATTATATGTTATAATCATGATGACATTTCAGATTTATTTATTGGCATTTTATAATCTAATAATATGAATTCAAGTAGAGAAAGGAAGTTTAAGGTATTTCACTTGCTTCAGAAATCTAGAACTTTCATAAAAGCTAATGAGTTGACTTGGTTAAGGAGTATTAGTGATAAAACAGGTACTTAATTCTTTCCAACTATAACATTAACAACTATTGTCAAGGTAAATTAACAAATTATCTAAATTTCAGAAAAGGCACCAACATACCTTTGAGTATCTGCCAGCTGCTTCCTGATGGATTAGTGTACAGTGTTTCGTACGATTCTCTGAACAATTCTGTGATACTTCCTGTCATGTGGAAATGTAATAGCAGTGGTAATCAATAATTTTCATAACCTAATCGAAAATTCTATTCCTGAAGAATTTCTATGAGAAATCCAGTTTTCTTTCAACAGACAAGTCAAACATTAAAGGTTTATTTCAGACTACGTGGATAAACCAGATTAACTGAATCAGGTGTGCATCCAAAATAAAATTTTTATTAAAACATTTATACTAAATATTTAAAATAGCTATGTCATTAAATCAAATGGGCAACTTTAAAGTTTGTATATTATAAAAATTTCTTTAGTATTCATAACAGGACAGTTATAAAATAGTTTCATAGACTATAATTAAAACAATCAACATTTACTATAAATTCAGAAATAGCCATTCTATACACCAACCTAGTTGGTGTCAGGTAACTAAGGTGGTACTTTTATTCACTAGGCTTTTGATTTTCTCTGATTTGTGACCTTGGCTATATGGCACTTGAAGTGCCATTTGTTACCAAGAATATAGATGAAGATAACACATGGCAAACTCAACAAAATAGAAATGTATCTTTAGGATGATTTTAACAGAAGTATGATCTCTAAATTAAATGAATACTTTGAAATAAAATTCTAGGAATATCTTTCCTTACATGCTAATATCTTTGGATCTACTGAGATGATCAGGAAAATTCTCAATCTTGCTGAGGAGTATTTTAATTTTTAAATTTAAACTTCTTTTCTCTCTCCCTGTCTATTTCCCTCTTCCCACTTCCCCGTCTTTTGCCCCCTCTTAAGCTCCTATGTCTTCTCTCTCCTTGCAAACCATCAAATCTTCAGGTCCACTTTTTTGTCACATGATTACCTTCAGAAGTTAACTTTCTGTTGTGCCTTTTTTTAATCTTTTTTTTCTCATTGAATGTATTGGTATATTCTAGGTGTACAGTACAGTTATATTCATCATTGGGATCTTGTACCTTTACATGACAGGTCTTGGTTCTCACTTTTTCCCTTACCCCTGCCCTCCCTTCGCCCCCTCCTCCCTTCCCTATTTACAAAAACTTTTTTTCCGTTTTCTCATATTTTTTCTTTTTCCTTATTTCCTTTCCCCTACCCATCCCACTTTCCCTACCCCTTTAACCCTTTTCTTCCTATTTCACAATGTCAATTATACCATTTGGATCTTAATTACACTTTTAGTTTTTCACCAGCGTTCTTTTTAAAATAATCATCACTTCCTCAGCTGCTGCCCAAACACTTAAAATTGCACAGGGAAATATACCCAAAGAAGGAGTTCAATAACAATAAAACACTTATCCGTAAATTAAAATAGTGTAAAATTAATGGCCGGACTACAATTGATAAATAGTAGTGGGCAGTCAGAAAACACTTTGAGCCAAGTTTGGTGGTACACACTTGTAATCGCAATCACTGGGAGGCTGAGGCAGGAGGATCATCAAGAGTTCTAGAATAGCCTGGGCTACATAGTGAGTACAAGCTCAGCCTAAAGTACATTGCCAGACCCTGTCGCAAAAAAACAAAACAAGGCAAAAACATTTTGAACCAATGTGTCTGTTCTCCATGGATTGCAGATTAACTCAGTCTATAAAAGTCTTATCCATGAAAATGAAAACATTGCTCTACTAAGTGTTCTGCATACCTTGTATACAGTATGCCTAAAAAAGGGAGGTGGCCTTCAAAATATAGAGGTTTCTATTCATTCTCTTTTAGTTTCTTCCAAATATCCCAAAGAACTTAAAATTTTTAAAGACTTAGGCTGGGCATGGTGGCACACGCCTGTAATCCCAGTACTCGGAAGGTTGAGGCAGGAGAATCACTGTGAGTTCGAGACGAGCCTGGGCTACATAGTGAGTTCCAGGTCAGTTTCAACTATGTAGTGAGACCTTGTCTCAACACCCCCCGCCCAATTTTTTAAAACTTTATTGAAATAGGAAATAATTTCCTTAGAATGTCCAGGAAATAGTTATCAGTGTTCCTTGTAATAAATATGTTAGAATACTGGTTTGATATAAAATCACATTTTGAAGCATGGGAAGAGATTAATGCCTCTTAATTAAGGAATGTAGTGAAAAGGAGAGTCAAGAAAACAGAAATTTATACTTTGCAAAGAAAGGTATGAACTAAATATACTTGTGCTGTTCAATGTTGTATGTAGGTTATGTTAACAACAAAACCCCCTTTAAAAATAAAATAAGACGCCTTCAGAATGAAAATCTTGTCATCAGACAAGAATAGACAAGCGTGATTTAAACACTCCTTTGCTAAAAACTGACTTTTTTTGAAATTTAACTTTTACATGTTCAAATTTTGTGTGTGATTTAAAACTATTTTCCTGGAAATTTAGGACTTGTTTAATTTAGGACTTGTTGACAAACAGTTGGCCTACCAGAGCCACCTTAAACACAAAGGGGTGCGGGATTTTGGAGAGACAACTCTGAAAATTTATTAAGTAAAATCTTTATTGTGCCACACACAGATGCTTTGGGTAACAGAATGTTTAGCTTGTTAGCACCGCATTGGGTTCACAGTTGGAAAGCAGTGTAAAGTCAACTGCGTAACAATTGATAACAGCAGAGCTGCAGGGAAGGATAAAATTTGTGGCTGGCTATATTCAATGTTGTCATCGTGTACAAGAGAAACTTGTTTTAAAAAGCCTTCAAAAGTCCACAGAGGAGAATTGTAGGGAAACAAAAATAAAGTACAATTATTGTACTTTGGGAAAAAAGAAAGATGACATTGCTGTTTTTATTAAATATATGAAATAGTTGTTAAACTTATAATTTCCATTAAAATGTTTGTGTCCTTGTATAATCAGACTTCCACTTTATTTGAGTGAAATAAAATCATATCTCTGGAAACGTGTCTGCAAAATGACTATTACACAACAATATTGCTCACAAAATTTGAATTTTCAGTGCTTAAGGAGAGTTAAAATAAATTGCTATATCAAAGAACAGAAACATTAGAAGAATATATTCTGCACATACTATTTTAGATTACTCTTACTATTAATTACCGATTGCCACTACTCTCTAGTCTTATCCTCATTTTGACTAATAATATTTTGTATAAAAAAGAATGCACTACAACCTCACATAGATGTTTGTAATACTATCTTTTTAATATATGTAGAATTCTAGTGTACACTATGTTTTTAAATGTACTTTTGTTGTTGCTTGTTCCACTACGGCTGTGTCCTGGGGTGGCTCTTTAGAGGGTTGGTTAGGTAACACCTGAACATGAGGGCCAGGCCTCCTTTCTCTGAGCCTGCTCCCCATCCCAGAGCCAGCTGCTATTTATTATGTGTCTTGTGTCTTGGTTGCAGCCTTTGTGGTCCAGATCTAGCCTCACTGTTATTTTTCTTGGTATTCTGGCCTTCAATACGTGGCTTATGCTGAGGAGAGTTTTGCTGCTTGCCTTCTAGGAATACGATCTCTCCCCAGTATCAAGACTCGAGAATATTGTTAATTTGGTATGGCCATTCTTTTGAGAATAATTTTCTAATTCATGTGCTTATTATTTGATCGTTGAACAAGGTGAAGGAGAAGAGCAGAGATTGGTAAAGTCATTTCTTGGAGGTCATGATTAGATTTTAGATTTGTTTAAAATGCTTTGTGAAATTATTAGTGGAGATGTAGCAAGGCAGTGATGACTGAGTTATATAAGGAGGAATCTTGGGGATGGGAATGAACAATGAAACTAGAGAGCACAGCTTGCAGGTTTTAAAATAGTTGCGCCTTAACAGAATGAAAGGTTTATGGAATATATTTTTATGGCAATAAGAAAAATACAAAAACTAAAGCCTAAGCATACGTTTTGACTTGAGCAACTGGAAAGATGATGGTTATCATTTACTGGATTGACAGTTATTGGGGGAACTGAGAAGTTGTTGGAGGCACGGAAATCAGCAGGGCTTTTTTTAGCTGATATTAAGATAAAAGGTCTTCCAGATAAATTATGACTATATCTTATTTTTTCATCTCTAATACTTTATAGATCAGTTTATTGGTTGATCCCTTAAATTCTTTTGTGATGTAATAGATTATGTGATATGTTAATCTGCCAAAATTAATGTAAATAAACATGAAAATATAAATAAATATAATTAAAATTAATATAAACATATGAGGTCAGGTAGAATACACTTATGGAAACAAGTATATTGCTTTGGATGCCTACATTAATGGGAAAATATTTTGTTCAATATATGTCATAGAGAGGAATAATATTTAAAGGGAAATTATCAAGTCAATCTTTAAGTACAAGACATTGTAGAAATTTATGGGCAACTGCAGATGCTGAAAATTGCCAACTATATTAAAGGACTGGCTCATGAACATAATAGATATGAATCAAATATTAATTTACTTCAAGGTATAGTTATAAAAACACACTCTAAAAGAACACTTTTTAAAACTAGAATCAAAATTGGTCTAATTTAAGAATTGAAACACAAGATAGACACCTAACTGAGCAGAAATGATTTCATAGTTGGACTCTAGGATAGTTAAGCAAAATATAATGCATGTAGTGAAGCATTGTTTTGTGTGTGAAACTATTGTGAGAGGACCTTGTGTTTCTTTGTTGGATATATGGGATAGAAGACAGTGAAACATGAAGCAATTGTGATTTTTTTTTTTAATAAGAGCAAGTCCTTTAGAGACAAACCAATCTGGATTTGAGGCATTATTTTTCTGATTTCAAATTATCTAGGGTAAATTACTTCCTTTGATTAGTATTGTTACAAGTGCTTATTTTCCAGAAATGTTTTGAGTTTTAAAGTAGATTATGCCTTTAAAATGCTCAGCATAATACCTGTTCCACAGGAAACATCGAATAAATAATACTATTTTGTAAAGGTGACTAGTAATATTTTTCTTTTGTTTGTGACAAGGGTTACAAGAAAAGCTTTACATATGTACTTTGCATAGCACCTCTAGGAAATTAGAACAAGGCTCCAGGAATCATATTTTGCAAAGGACTCCATAGTATCAAGGAAGAATGTTATTAGAGGAAAGAGCTATACAAGGTCACAAATATCTAAGATTAACATTCCAATAAAACAACTTTCTGGGGAGTATTTAAGAATACTGCACCAGTAGAAATGGGAAAGTCCTTCTGAGATAAGAAACACTTTACTCTGGATCAACTGCAGCAGTAAAAAAAAAAAAATCACAATTATTATGACAGCTGAGTTCTAAATAAACCCCAGTAACTGTTATTACAGAATACCCGGGAAAGATAAAAAGATGGCATTTTCTCATTTTGGAGGATCAAATCAGAATCAGTGATCGCATTGAATAAAGGTTAGGGGAGACAGGTGGTAGTGATGAGAACAAATAGCCAGAATGAATACCAGGATCACTAAAGCTACAATAGCAGGAAAGAAGCAAGAGTGCCGAGTACAAGATGACAAACACATCTATCATCCAAGGGAAACTTGTGAACAGGAGCCTCAAATATCAATAGCTAACAAAGAGAAATCCTGAAGTCAAAGCTAGCCAACTAACGCTTACCTGTACAGGCTGAGGTTTAGTTTTTCTACAAAATGAGCTGACTTCCTTTGAGTTTTATTCATTAAGAATACATTTGAATAGAAATTGTAAGCAAGAAATAAATTTTAAATGTCTTCTTTTGAGATAAAAATATTTAATATGAAAAAAACGAAACACAAAGCAATTAACATAAAAATGCCCCATGAAAACTAAAGTGAACATATTGGACAGAGCCTGATCTTTACTTTAGCCTTAAATAATATGCTATCTTTTCATCTTTTTAATATTAAATGTGCTATACAAAAGTAGTCTCATTATTTATCACCTTTTTGTTTATGATATATGAGTATCAGTGAACAATACAGATCACGCAATCAGAAAACTGGTTTGTGATAACACAAGCCCAGTATGACATGTGCAGTTTGAAAGAGTGGATTGTGGAAATACTATCATACTGAATTTAGGAGACCACTGATAACTCAAGGGTGCATATTTTAGTCACTACTCCAATATGAAAATAATAAAAATCATAAATCAATAAAATAAGACTGTGCAAAATTAAGTATTGCCTGGAATTTAAAATAATTTTTAAAAATAATTACCTTAAATTAAAGAAGGGACAAAAAAATAAAAATATGGAACAAGTAGAGAAAAAAATAACAGTATGGTAGACAAGAAAAAGTAATTACATTATTCAAAAATGACCTACAGACTCTAATTAAAAAGCAGTGATTGTCTTAATGGTTGTATTTCTACTGTTTGTAAGCAACGTCCTTTAAATACAATTCAAAGTCTAGCTAAAACTAAAAAGAGTAAAAATACATGTACTTTGACTTGCAAACACTAAAAATAGGAAAGCTATGTTAATGTCAGTGAAACTAGACATCCAGACAAACTATTGTGCTTTATTTAGAGTTATATATTAAGACTGCAAGAAAAATTGCATACTCTAGTAACCTATTAATATAAAGTTGTTAACATAATAATGATGTTCAATTCATTTTCTTGAGTGGAAAGGTGCTATTAACTGCAAATAGGAGGGAGGGTGCCTTTGGAATGATGATCTATATCTTAATTAGTGTGGTGGCTACATAGGTGAGTTCATTTGTAAAGAAACCATCAAACTATATATTTAAGCTATATAAACTTTTCTAAATATGATTTTAAAATATTATGTTGCAAGGGAAAGTATTTGCATAAAATGAAATACTTTGTACCACAAAATAAAGTAGATGTGAAATGCAGTACTGACTCTCAGCATTAATTTTTAAGTGGCAAACAGTATTATATCTTGGGACCTTCATGCTGCTCTAACAACATACAATAACCAGAACAGCTAAAGACAACAGAAATTTATGTTTGGTAGTTCTGGAGCCTGGGAAGTTCAAGGTCAACGTGTTGGCAGATTTAGGGTCTGATTAAGGCCTTGCTCCTGGTTCACTGACTGCATCATTTTTGCTGTAATTTCACATCATGGAAGCAATGAGAGATTGTCTGGAGCTTTTTCCAAAGAGTGCTAATCTCATTCATGAGAATCCTGTTTTTAAGATCTAATTACTTTCTAATTGCCTCACCTCACCTCCTAGTAGTATCTTTCCCTGAGAGCTTAGCATATCAAGAGATACACTGGGGAATATAAATATTCAGTCCACTGCAATATGAGTAACTTTAAGACTTAATAACAGCTAAAAGGAGAAATTCCTCTTAGTAGAAAGATAAAGAGACTTTTCTAGCCATTCTACTAAATAAACACTCACATATATCTTTTGAACAAAATAGGATTTTATATGGTGGTAGTCCTTATTTGTACCATTATTGAAAAAGAATACTACTAAATTTTTTTCTTAACCAAACTGCTTAGAATTAATAAAGTGACATATAAATTAAGTACATTCTGTAATCCATACGTGATGTCAGAATTCCTGGGGACTCTGAGCAGAGTAATATTCAAAGCTGTCGAAATAGCAAAGTACTAATAGAAAGTCTCACAGAGGTGAAGGCAGACGTACAGAGGTGGACAGGAGTCAGCCAAGCAAGAGCCAAGGCCTTAGCACTGCTTTCCTTCCAGAAGATTTTATTGTTCAGTTGGTCAGACAATTTTTTTTAAACCCCCTCACTGTACTAGGCTTTAGGGCTTACTGATTAATAAAAAGTTACTTTGCTTCAAAGAGCTATTAGCCTAGGAAGAGACCAGGCAATGTTGATTTAGGCCAGGTATTGAATAAAAGTGGAACATGGACAATTATTTTTCACTAGACTGTTTCATCTGATTTTTACTTATTAATATATTGATTTATTTATACACAGTCTGTTTCGTGTTTAGAAAATCTGATTTTCTTTTCTTTGGTTTGCTTGTTTTTGTTTCTTTGTTTTGTTTTTTTGAAATAGGGTCTCACAATATAATGCAAGCTGGCCTTGAACTCACTATGTAGCCCAGGCTGGCCTTGAAATTCTAGTGATCCTCCTGCCTCAGCCTTTCAAGGGCTGGGATCACAGGTGCGCACCACTATGTCCAGCCATTTAGTAAATTTGAAAGCACTGATAGTTTCAAATAATTCTTCTCTGTATACCACAGCATTTTAGTTAAGAAAATTGTCTCTGTAAAGAGAATTAGATCCCAGGTAAAGAAAATTCTACTAAGGGGAAAGATACTGTATCCTCAATTCTCTCAAGTGAAATGTGTAACTAGATAACAGCAATTTTTTCAGTTCTATGTTTGGCATAATCGAATATTAACTTTTCTCACATCAAAATAATAGCCAAACAATCTTGAGCCAAAATAATACATCTGGAGGTATCACAATATCCAATTTTAAGACATAATGTATTTTAAAGTCATAATAGCAAAAAATCATAATACTATATTGGTCTCAAAACAGACAAAGAAACCAGTAGTAAAGAAAACATACCTCAGAAATAAAATTTTGCATTAGTAGTCCACTGATACTTAACAAAATCATCAAAAATACACATGGACAACAGACAGCCTCTGTAATAAATGGTGCTGAAAAATTAATTCACCTACACAAGTCTGAAATTTGACCTATCTCTAATTCTGTGCCAAAAATTAATTAAAGGTGAATGAAAGACCTCAAACTTTGAAACTACTACAAGAAAACAAAAAAAGCTTCAAGGCAGTGCTATGTGCAATGACTTTCTGAGTGGACACTAGAGGCATAAGAAAGAAAAATTAAAAATTGACAAGTAGAAATACAAAAAGCAAAATATCTACAATGAAAGTAGTTATGCATTGTGGCCATGTACTAGTAAAAACATGAGGGGAAAATTAACACATTCTCATTTGAAGGAGAACTACACTTTTAAACAACAGTTCTACTTTAAATGAATAGCTAAATTTGGCTCACTTAAAAGAAAAGAAATACTAAAAAAAAGAAGTGTCTCTGAAAGAAAGAAATTTATGCTTGGCAGTTGGAACAAAAATCATAATACTCTCTGATATAAAGAAATATTTAAGACAGTTCTATCAAAAATGAGAAGGACAAAGGAAAATGAAGAGAGGAAAGGTATCTAGTATAATTTAGACTGGTAAATGTCGATGTCCGTTGGTTATGAAAAATTGTATATATATAATATAATATATATACAAATGACTAAGAGCTATAAAAAGACACTGAAAAAAGAAGAAATCAAGGGCCAGGGATTTAGCTTAGCGGTTCGGTGGCCTGTCTTGCAAGCGCAAGGACCCAAGTTAAATCCCTGGTACC